>NW_010177906.1:0-2456 GCF_000695765.1 Mesitornis unicolor | reverse complement strand
TTCTGTGATTCTGTGATTCTGTGAAATGTACAGATACAAGAAAAAAAGCAGAATGGTAATTTTTCCAGCATAACAGACCATCTCACACTTCCTCATTGAGCTCTGCATTTGATCTGACAAATAGGCCCCTATTAGAAGAGTATGGTGAAGTATTACCACATCGGCTCTGGTAGAAAATCTTTTACAGGAAACACTTTATCACTGGTGAACTATTGAATGATCACAGCAAAGCCTTCCAAATCCACTGTGCAGGATGAAAAACCCAAAGACCAGCTCCTGATTTCAGCTACACCTGTGCAAATTCTGAATAACTCCCTGGGATTGAGAGAAGCCTTCAGTTTCCACAACAGGTTTATCCAGATAAGCTGATACAGGTGCAGAAAACTTTGTTACCTCAGAATTTGCTTTTTTCAAAAGTAGAGTTGCTTCAGTCCAAGCACAAACAACATGGTCAGAGAAACCATAAAATACCTGCCTTATCCTACCATATTAAACACTTCTGCAACTTAGCCCAACATAGGTCTGAAAATCCTACATTGCCATCACCGCTGTTAAACTTCGTTAAATCAGTGGTTTACTTCTTAATGAGGCAGTTATTTGTTTCCCAGGCAATTGCTGGCACTTGCCTGCCTTTTAAAATCAAATAATAATTGAATATGAGGAAAGTGAGATGAAGTAAAGGAGATTTAATAAAGAGAATCTTTGCTGCAGAGGGAATTTCTTTGGCAGTGATTACATTACTAATTGATCAGTGCATTGCTTGAGAGAAGCCATAGACAAAAATTATATTTAGCACTGTGGCTGAAAGCATTGCAGTCAACTACCTCCTCAGCTTTCACTGTTCGTTGGTTTCACCTGGATTGCTCTGTTCATCTGTAAGAAAGAGCAGAGACACACGTAATTAATGGTAGAATCAAACATTCATATACAGAGACTTGCTTTGCTTTTTTTACCATGCATCATTTTTAGCACCAGAATTTACGCCATAAGGATGAGGGGGGGGAAGTAATTAGTAAGCAAAGAAGTAACTACAGAGTACAGGCTGCTTCTTGGTCTGAGGTAAGTCAGTGTCACCCCATGAAATTTTAAACATAACTTTTTGAATTTGTAAGAGTTTCCTTTGTAAATGCTACTATGCCTTGTCAGAACATCAGGATCAGTGAAACTTTAATTGCAAAGATTTCTTGAAATTGGCATGATAAAAAGAAAAATGGAAAAGTGAATTCCACCTCCACTGTTAGCTCAGTAGACAGTTATCTGTAACATAGCAGACTCCATTTCATACTTGGAGAATGGGATTTGGATCTGGTTTCTACCTAGGCTGCAAGAGTGCTGGCTATTGAGATATTTTTGGAGGGAGAGGGTGGAATACAAGTCAAAACATTTCCCTCTATTGCATCTTCAAACATCTTCTTCCTTTCTCACATCAGTACATAAGCAAGTATAAAAGCCTTGCCATCATGCTGTGAATAGAATTTCTGTTGTCCAACTTATCCCTCTGTCTCTCTCAACAAAAGCACTGGGGAGCATCCTTATCTCCAGAGCTGCTTACTCCCAGGAAAGAGGGCAACAGATGTCCACAATCACCTTCACTGATAGTGCCTAACATGATGCAGATATCTGAAGATGAAGATTGGATGAGAACCAGCTGAGATTTTCATCTGAAAGCCTTTCTCTGCCTCTTCCTCCGTGTTACTTAAAGTAATCCATACACTATGCAGGAGGATTATTTAAAATGTCTTTCTGTGTGTGACCACCTCTGAGTATAATGAAATTATGCTTTAAATTTAGCAACCAAAGAAAGTGCAAGTTCAAACACGCATCACAAGGAGCAGGAAGTCAGAAGGTAATGGGAATTGCCTAAGCTCAACTTGAGCTGGCAATGTGCACTTGCAGCCTAGAAGTCCAACCGTATCCTGGGCTGCATCAAAAGAAGTGTGGCCAGCAGGTCGAGGGAAGTGATTCTGAGACCCCACCTGGAGTACTGCACTCAGTTCTGGAGTCCTCTAACACAAAAAGGACATCAAGCTGTAGGAGTAGGTCCAGAGGAGGGACACGAAGATGATCAGAGGTCTGGAGCACCTCACTTATGAGGCCAGGCTGAGAGAGTTGGGGCTATTCAGCCCAGAGAAGAGAAGGCTGCAGGTAGACCTTATTGCAGCCTTCCAGTACCTGAAGGGGTCCTACAGGAAAGCTAGGGAGGGAGTATTACCAGGGCAAGTAGCGATAGAATGAGGGGGAATGGTTTTAAACTGGAAGAGGGTAGATTTAGACTAGATATTAGGAAGAAATTGTTTACTGTGAGGGTGGTGAGATACTGGAACAGGTTGCCCAGGGACGTTGTGGATGCCCCCTCCCTGGAAGTGTTCAAGGCCAGGTTGGATAGAGCTTTGAGCAACGTGTTCTAGTAGAAGGTGTCCCTTGAAAGTAGATGATCTTTAAGGTCCCTTCCAACC
>NW_010177905.1:0-963 GCF_000695765.1 Mesitornis unicolor | reverse complement strand
GTGTTGCTGCTACTTTGGTGATGCCAGCTGTAAGAGTGCTTCATTGTCAGAAGCTTTCAGTAGGCTTTTAAAAAGTATCATTATGGTTCATAACCATGATTTTTTCTTTTTGTTTTTATTTCTTTTTCTTTTTCTTTTTCTTTTTCTTTTTCTTTTTCTTTTTCTTTTTCTTTTTCTTTTTCTTTTTCTTTTTCTTTTTCTTTTTCTTTTTCTTTTTCTTTTTCTTTTTCTTTTTCTTTTTCTTTTTCTTTTTCTTTTTCTTTTTCTTTTTCTTTTTCTTTTTCTTTTTCTTTTTCTTTTTCTTTTTCTTTTTCTTTTTCTTTTTCTTTTTCTTTTTCTTTTTCTTTTTCTTTTTCTTTTTCTTTTTCTTTTTCTTTTTCTTTTTCTTTTTCTTTTTCTTTTTCTTTTTCTTTTTCTTTTTCTTTTTCTTTTTTCTTTTCAATTACTCCAAATATCTCCTGAACTGTATGTTTCAGAAACATGGAAGGTCACATGCCACATGGAGAAGACAAGAGACAAAGGATACAACTTGCTCTAGAAGGAGTTTAATCTCAACATAACAAATATTTTTTTTACATTTTTATAGTGAGAACAAGCATTCACTGGAACAACCTCCCTAGGTATGTGGTAGAGTCCACATTGCTGGAGGTTCTCAAGATGCAACTGGACAGAGTGCTAAATAATCTCATCTAGACTCCCTTTCCCACAGAAAGTTGGACTAGATGATCTTTTGGGCTCCCTTCCAACCTGGGTTTTCTATGAATAAAGACAATCACATTCACCATTCAGTTTTTACAGGCTATTTTTCAGTTAAATCAGTTCCTTGCCTTGCTCAATACATAGCTTTGTTAACACTAGTGCAGATGCAATGAAGAGATGGAATGAGAAGGGGTACTGCACTGTAGAAAAATCCTGTAGAACCTCCTCTTTAGCCTGTGGATGTAATTACAATCTCAGCAGTGC
>NW_010177904.1:0-27920 GCF_000695765.1 Mesitornis unicolor | reverse complement strand
AAGAGCTCACTTTTAAAGCAGGCTGTGACAGGGGGCATCTAATAGAAAAACACAACTAGTAAACTAAAAAGGAAAAGATTACTATGTATCATCTGCCTAGTTTATACATAGAACTATAGTGCAATAAATTATTAATCTGTGATTTTCTCTCTCACTACTTAGAAAATATGAAGTTGACCAAAAGTAACCACAAGAATTATTAAAATCACAGCAGAGTTACAAAGCGCAGAAGGCCAGTCTGATATATTTCTATGACAGCACAAATAAGTGGGTAAAAGGGAAGCATTTGCATTTTTTCCTTTGCTGATGTGACAATTCCACATGACACTGTCAGAAGTATAGAAATACATTCTTACTGGAAATAACTGTAAAATCAGTTGATTCACTTAGCAGAGACATCTTAGCATCTGTTTGCTGTCAGACTGGAAGTGGCTGAGGGCTTTAGGGTTGTTTAGCCTGAAGAAAAGGAGGATGAGGAGAGACCTTATCACTGCCCATAACTACCTGAAAGGAAGTTGTGAAGAGGTGGGTGTGTGTCTCTTCTCACAAGTTACAACTGATAAGACAAGGGGAAAGGGTGTGAAATTATGCCAGGGGAGGCTTAGGTTAGATATTAAGTAAAATCTTCTACACTGAAAGGATTATCAAAGACTGGAACAGGCTGCCCAGGGAAGTGGTTGAAACACCATCCTTGGATGCATTTAAAAGCTGTCTAGATGTGGTGCTCAGAGACGTGGTTTAGAAATAGGCAAGGTAGGGTTAAGTAATGGTTAGACTTGATGATCTCAAAGGTCTTTTCCAACCATAATGATTTTATGATTCTATTCAATGAAATACTTGACTGTGACATTATGTAATATTTACATTTAGAATTGAAGGATTAGTATTTGTGGATAACATTAACCAGGAAGGATACAGACATTCTGGAAGGCAGAATTATATTCAGTGTGATTTTGATAAAGTGGATAAATGGTACAAAGCAATAAAATATAGAGAATATAACAGAGACAGATGAAAACTGCCTTGGAAGAAAGAGAAAATGTGAAATACAGAATGGCTCACTAGGCAGATATACTGGAGAAAAGGGTCTGGAGACTACAATGGGTTGCAAATGGAACATTAGTCTATGTTGCAAAACCAGCAGAAAAAAAGATTATTTAAAATATGTAAGTCCTGAGACATACAGAGTAACTATTTCAATCTAGTCAGCATTTGTGAAGCCTTGACAGCATTACTGAATACAGTTTTAAATACTAAGGAAAGAAGGGGATGAGATAGAAGCAACAAAAAGTTATTGAATGTGGAAAATATGACCACTGAGTAAAGATTGAATAAAAAAAATGAAAAGCCTTTCTTATTTAGTTTTGAAAAGAAAACCTTGGGGTGACATGATAGCAGTCTTCAAATATGCAGATTGTTGTAAGGTGAGCAATCATTTGTTGTCTGTTGCCACAAAAAGCAAACCAAAAATAAGTGGTTGCAGTAGGACAGATTTATGTTATATACTGGGAACATCTTTTATTATAGTTAAGAACAGGTTACCTACATTACATGTAGAGTGCCTGTCATTAGAGATTTTAAAAAGTAGTTTTGATAGATTCCTGTTAAGATTAGTCTAAATATACTAAGCAAGATAATGTAATATTTTGATTTTCTTTGTAGCTCCACATTTCTAGGATTCTACATTTCTTTGAAAGACCTTTTAATTTAAGCTTTTTAATTACAGTTAATCTCAAAATGTCTTTTGCATATTTAACTAAATGCTAAGGTTTTTTTCCTCCATCAGATAAAAAATCAAACCAACATCAATAATATAATACTGCCTTGAAACTGGAAGATTTTGGAGTTTTTCTACTTGTTTATTTAGTGCAACATAACATATAAGAGAGGGAATAATGTTTTTCTGTATACAATAAATAAAAAAATGTTTTTGTAAAAGAGCTGCATAAACCTTTTTCTTGCTCAGTCTGCTGAATGAAAGAAGCAATCTTACACAATCTTAGCAATTGTAGAAGTAATTGTCACTTCAGAGTATCTTCTCTAACACATATATTTGTATTCCACCATAAAAAAAAATTCTGAGTGACTTGGATCGTGAAGTTTCTAAGAATTGCATTTGCATGGCTAGATTTCGTGAACAAAGATAAGGGAAGGACACTACCCACGCTTGCTGCAAGCGCGCTGATGGCTAAAAGTACCAATGCTGGATAGGCAAGTCTGGTTGCAAAGGGCACAGTGGAAAGTCTCCTTAGATGATATTGGGAAGGCGCGGTTCTTTCTGCATTGTCTTTTCTCCTCGTGACTTCGTGCATTCTCAAAGGAGACAGCAGCATCATGAATGGTGTGTCTCCATGTCTCCCGATTGGAGGCCAGGGTGGACCACTGATGGTAGTCAATATGGCCAAAGCTGAGGTATTGTTTCAGGGAGTCCTTGTATCTCCTCTCTGGGGCTCTTTTGTTCTGGCAGCTGGTGGTGAGTTCACCATAGAGCACAATCTTAGGGAAGCGGTGATCCTCCTGGAGATGTGCCCTGCCCAGCGCAGCTGCGTCCTCAACAACATGGCCTCAATACTGGTCACCCCTGCCTGTTCAAGGACACTGACATTAGTCACGTAGTCAGTCCAATGGATGTTTAGGATTGTATGGAGGCAGCGTTGATGGAAGCGTTCCAGGAGTCACAGGTGGTGGCGGTAGGTGACCCATGATTTGGACACATATAAAAGGGTAGACAGTACAATGGCTCTGTAGACGCTAATTTTTGTACTTTTCTTCAGGTGTTTATTGCACCAGACTCTTTTATGGAGTTTTCCGAAAGCTCCATATGCCTTTGCTAACCTGTTGTCTATCTCTTTGTCAATCTTACCATCCTGAACCACCTGCATGCAGAGTTGGGTCTGTGGCTTCCAGTGCACCTCATCACCTGCCATTTTGACCCTTGCCTGTTGCTACAGAACTTTACAAATGTGGATGTATCCTTCGAACCTGAGCAATGGATTTTTTAGGTGAGGCACAGCGTGTGCAAAATTGATCCCACCGTTTACTCCTAAGCTTCATATGCCAGTGCCTAGCGAGCTTGGACAGTGACAGCGAAGCCCTCAGGACGTAGGTTTAGTTAGAGTATCCTTCTCTGAGATGGATGGCCTTACAGGGCTAAGCGAGCTCCATCTGCCCGGGTTTGAGGTTAAAGTTGTCCTCCTAGGATGGTTGCCGGAAGGCTAGCAAGCCCATCCTACCCGTGGACACACTTAATCTGACCCTTCAGTTGAGACCTGACTGGAGACCCTAACGAAGCCATATGCCACCGCTAGCATAGCTCGCAACCTCATAAGGGCACACAAGCTTCACCCCCACATACCCCCACAAACTGACCAACACCCTTTGAGACCACCCTCATAACACCCCAAGAACCCCATGACACCCCCAGCCCACCAATACACCCTCACGCAACCCCCCAACACTGCCACAGTCCTCAATAACCCCTCAACCCCTCCCCTAAACACCATCAACCCCCCAATACCTCCTCAGAGACCCCCCATGAAGCTCCAAACCCTTCAATATCCCCTTAAACCACTCTCATGACAGTCCCAACCCCCAATACCCCCTCAAACTAACGGCCCAAGACCCCCGAAACCCCTCCCCTACCAGCCCAGGCCCACAATACTCCCCCCCGCCCCCACAACAGCCCAGGCTCACAATGCCCCCCCAGGTAGTGCCCCCTGCGGTCCCCTCACACCTGGTGGGCACGTCCTCCCCCTGGCAGCCCAGCTTGAGGGGCCCCAGTTCCTTCAGCACCACCTCGGCCATCACCGTGACCAGCACTGCCATTTTCGTGGGGGGAAAAAAAAAAAAAAAAGAGGTATTCTAAGAATACTTATCTGTATTTATAATTTCTCTTAGGTCTCCATACAATTAAAGGTCACTGAGACAAGAATTGACTTTCACTAACTTGTGTGCAAATGGGAAACAAATCTTTGATCAAGACCTTTAGTTACTAAATAAACCAGGATTATCATAATGGATGAAATCTTGGCAAAACTTCTCTGAAGGTCAGTTCAACTCTGATCTGGTTGAATGGGTTCACCTATACCTTTAAAGGTGTGCATATTTCACTAAGAGAATGAAATTTAATTTAAATATGAAAAGTTAAAACAAACTGGCTTTTGTGTTGATGACTTAATCAGGAACAGGAGAGATCCGATGTGTGAGGTTGTCCAGGATGGAAAAATAACAAACCACAAAACTTACTGTTCTGCTTTAACTGTTGATCTCATACCATTTAAAAATATACATTTCTTGCTTTGTATAAAAAATATCATAATAGCTTTTATATCAAATCATTCCTGTTAATGATACTCAAATACTCTTTACATTAAGCTGAAGTTAGCTAAACTTTCCATTCCATCACTGGTGTTTGTTGGATGTTTATAGTCAGACTGCTCCAAGCTTCTGGGTTGTAAGATTAAAATCATGAACAGATTTTAGAGTTCATTAAAATTACCTTCTCTTGTTTATCTACAGTGTATAAACAGTTATAAATTTAATTTTTTAAAAGTCTGAGTTAAAATAGACCAGAATACAATATACTTTTGGACCAATCATTATTAATCAATGTACATGGATTTTTTAGTAGTTAATATTATAAAAAACATGATATTGAATTGAGCTTTGTACACTCAATCCATTGAAATAATTTTAAAAAGTTCTTGAAAATGTCATTAAATAGCTTGGGTAATGAGTGCATTCTGTGAAATCTATTTGTAGTCATTCAACTGCAAAAATTAAGAAAAAAACATTGCCTGAAAAGCTTTCTTGTACTTTAAAAATAATTTCTGAATACCTGAATAGCACTTTGCTTAATTATAGATGCTTAAAATAATAAATTTTAGAAGTATTATTTATGAAAAATCACATTGACCTTTCCACTCATGATCCCAAATCTATTTAGGCAAAAATCAGTCATAAGACACAGTAGAATCATAAGGTTTCGAGTTATTTGCAGATGGCTCTTGAGCACTACAGATAATGCACTTTGGTTAATATCATGTTTCCTTTGAAGAATCTTTTCGAACAGAAATGACACATCAGACTTCATAGGATGGATTTCTGTTTCACGTATACAAACACATTTTTTAAATGATATTCAATGGTACATTGAGTACTACAATTATATAGGGTTTTGAAAAGACAAAGCAATACAGAAATATACATTACAGTACAAAATGTAAAGTAAGGACAAAAAAAAAGTTGGAGTATTGAAGTATATGAAAGGATTAAGTTTTAAGTTACAAAACGTATTTGCATTTATGACTTAATTATTAAGTAATGAATGCCTGCTTTCTTATGGATGATAAAATAGGAGTGTGTCATGGTTTAACTCAGCAAGCAGCTAAAACACCACCAAGTATGCTCACTCGCCTTCCCACCTCCCTGGTGGGATGGCGGAGAGAATTGGAAGAGTAAAAGAACTCAACAGTTGAGATAAAAAATTTTTAATAGCTAAGACAACCCAAACTTAAAGAATAATAATGCCAATCAATTGTAACAAAAATAGGAATAATGATAATAAAGTAATCAAAGTTATACTCTGCTCACAGACAGCAGTCACTGGCCACATACCAACAAAAACACAACAAACGGGGGTAAGCCTTAGGAACCAAGACGGACCGCCATCAAGAAGGATAAGGGAAGGGATCAAAGGGGCTGAAGAAGAAGGAAGGGCTGAAGGGAAGCGGTTTTCCCCTGCAAGCTCCCCAGTTTATAATTAGTGTGACGTTTATGGGATAGAATACATCTTTATCAGTCAGCTTGATCATACCCAGATAATCTGTCCTGGGTCACCTATCAGAGTCCCAGGTTCTCACTTCCCCCCACTTTCTCTTGTGCAGAGAGAAGAAAAAATAACCCAAATTAAACTATATCCACACATGCAGGTGAAACCTTGAAAAATGTAAATATCTGCCAGCAAAAAAACAAAACCAAAAAATATTATCAGCTTGGCTGAAACATTGAGAGAATTCTACAGTTCAGTCCTAGCAAAACTCGGACAGAGTATATACATTATAGAAAAATAAGCAAAAGCATAAAACCACTGACAAACCAGCAGTTTTGTCAGTCTCTGGGTGGTATGCACTGACTGATTTTAAAAAGAGATGCAACGAAACCAATATGTAACATGGTATAACACAGAATGTTATTCTGATTCCAGCACTTATTGAAACGGTCCATGCAGTGGCTCTGACTCTTCAGGAAGACACAGGAGAAGTGGCTTTTAGGTGAGGGCAGTTCCACAGGAGTATCACAGATGTTTCCAGCAACTGTTCTAGGGCCAGTGATGTATCTACATCCTGTCATGGGAAA
Organism: Mesitornis unicolor; assembly: GCF_000695765.1. Taxonomy (NCBI): domain Eukaryota; kingdom Metazoa; phylum Chordata; class Aves; order Mesitornithiformes; family Mesitornithidae; genus Mesitornis; species Mesitornis unicolor. Next base: position 21,563 of record NW_010177904.1, on the reverse strand, counting down.
ATGGCATAGAGCTGCTTAAGCTAATGTCAAGTCATTCAAGATAGCCACCCAGCACAGATGAGCACTGTGTAGGAATACCAATTCGGACACTAAAATCAGTTCAGATAAATTAGCAATGCTAACTGACGTAGACGGTGCCTCAGTGAGGCACTTGTACAGGTGCTAATAGCTCTGCCAAACTCTGGTGACTGCTTGCCTCATGTCGTACCCTGAACACAGAGTATTTGTTCAGATGGAACATCTTTTGAACCTACAAAATGTCAAGAGTCTTCATATCTTTCTTCAACTTCAAAACTCAATGTATAGAGACAAAAAGTACTAGAAATACAAAAATAAGACTCTTAACAAGGCATATATGACTAGATTTTTTAACCAAAATTATGAAAATAAATTATAAAAATTGTAGAAATAAGAACAAAATATATTAAGCATATTACCTACATAAGAAATAAATTTTTTCCTATATCCTCTATTTTATTAGACTTATTTTCAATTTTGAACTTCAATATCAACTTTACTCAGAAAAAATATTTTGAGATATTGCCTTGATAAAGTGTAACAGTCTGCACTTCTTAGATTAGAGCTAGTTTTATCAGTTCAACAGAGCCTTTTGCCTGTTTAGCACCAAGGGAGGGTGATGAAGTGTTCTGCTTCAAGCAGAATGGAGGCTTGGATGAGGAGCTTCTGGAAAATCTCAAAAGGAAGAAGGAAGTTTACGAAGTGTAGAAAAGGGAGTAGCCACTTGGGAGGAATATAGGAGCATTGTCAGAGACTGCAGTTATGCAATGAGGAAGGCTAAGGCCCACTTTGAATTCAATCTGGCAAGGGCTGTCAAGAACTACAAGAAGGGCTTCTTCAAATACACCAGTAGCAAAAGGAAGACTAAGGAAAATGTGGGCCTGTTGATGAATGAGGTGGGTGCTCTGCTGATAGAGGATACAGAGAAGGCAGAGTTACTGGATACCTTCTATGCTTCAGTCTTTACTACTAAGGCTGGCTCTCAGGAAACCCAGACCCTGAAGGTAAGAGAGAAACTCTGACGAAAGGAAGACTTTCCCTTAGTTTAGGAGGATTAGGTTAGAGATCATTTAGGCAAACTTGACATCCACAAATCCATAGGCCCTGACAGGACACACCCATAAGTGCTTGGGGAGGTGGTATGGGTCATTGCTAAGTCACTCCTCATCATCTTTGAATGGTCGTGGAGAACAGTAGAGGTACTGCAGAACTGGAGGAAAGCCAATGTCACTCCAGTCTTAAAAAGGGCAAGAAGGAGGATGCAGGAAACTGCAGACCAGTCAGCCTCACCTCCATCCCTAGAAAGGTGATAGAACAGCTCATTCTGGATGTAACCTCTAAGCACGTGAAGGAAAATAAGGTTATCAGTAGTGGTCAATGTGGATTCACCAAGGGGAAGTCATGCTTGACTAATCCGATAACCTTCTGTAATGACATGACTGGCTGGATAAGTGAAGGAAGGGCAGTGAATGTTGTCTGCCTTGGCTTCAGCAAGGCTTTTGACACTATCTCCTCTAACATCCTTATAGTAAGCTTAGGAAGTATGGGTTAGATGAGTGGACAGTAAGCTGGATTGAGAACTGGCTGGATGACAGAGCTCAGAGGGTTGTGATCAGAGGGGCAGGATCTAGTTGGAGGCCTGAGGCTAGCAGTATTCTCCAGGGATCAGTACTGTGTCCAGTCTTATTCAACATATTCATCAATGACCTGAATGAAGGGACAGTGTACCCTCAGCAAATTTGCTTATGATGCAAAACTGGGAGGAGTGGCTGATACACCAGAAGGCACTAGACCTGGACCGTCTGGAGAGTTGGGCAGAGAGGAACAGAATGAAGTTCAACAAAGGCAAGTGTAGGGTCCTGCATACAGGGAGGAATAACCTCCTGCACAAGTACAGGTTAGGGGTCGACCTGTTAGAAAGTAGATCTGTGGAGAAGGGCAAAGGAGTCCTGATGGACAAGAAGTTAACCATGAGCCAGCAATGTGCCCTTGTGGCCAAGAAGGTCAATGGTGCCCTAGGGTGTTATAAGAAGGGTGTGGTCAGCAGGTCGAAGGTTATCCTTCCCCTCTACTCTGCCTTAGTGAGGCCACATCTGGAGTACTGTTTCCAGTTCTGAGCTCCTGAGTTCAAGAAAGACAAGGAAGTACTGGAGAGAGTCCAGTGGAGGGCTATGAAGATGATTTGAGGACTGGAACATTTCTCTTATGAGGAAAGGCCTGAGTCTGTTTAGCCTGGAGAAGAGAAAACTGAGAGGGGTTCTTATCAATGCTTATAAATATCTAAAGGGCAAGTGTCAAGTGGGTGGATTCAGACTCTTTTCATTGGTGTCCAGTAACAGGACAAGGGGCAAAGGGGAATAAATTGTAACACAGGAAGTTCAAGCTGAACATGAGGAAAAAACTTTGTGGGTGTCAGAGCACTGGAACAAGCTGCCCAGAGAAGTTGAGGAGTCTTCTTCTCTGGAGATACCGTAAGCCCACTTGGATGCTGTCCTGAGCAACCTGCAGTAGGTGAACCTGCTTTGGCAAGGGGATTGTACTAGACGATCTCCAGAGGTCTCTTCCAAACCCTACTATTCTTTGAATCTGTGATTCCAGGTTTCTGTGATTCAAGAAGATCAGTATCATACCATATGAGTTCAAATTATACTTCCTGAGAGTAGAAGAATGCTTTATCAAAACCTCTAGGATGTATACAGTAACATTTCAATACCTATTTGAAGCTCTGGAACAACATACTACATTGAAAGTGTAGTATGGCTCTCTTTGCGGTGTACTACACTGCTACAATTGTTTTTGTGATAGTATCTATTGTTTCCCAGGGTTCTTACTTTCTCTACTTCTGTTTAGAGAAGCTTTCACGATGGTACATGTATCACAAAGCTTTACAGCCCAAGAAAACCTTGTATTAAATGTATTTTAACATTACATTCATCCTAATGATATTTTAAGGTCCTTCTCCAGGCTCCAATAATAGCTGGAGAGGAAAAAAAGGAAATTATGAAGGAATTGGTTTTCTTAGTGCTCTTGATTTAGCCTTGCTGCAGTCAGTGAGTCTTCACCATTGAATTAGCTCAAAATTCAAGCTTTTCACATACATAAGAGAATAAGACATGAAAGGCTACAGGTTGATATACACTTCTTACAGTGTGTGGGCTGACTCAAGCAGTCTCTACGTATCTGGCACTCCTTATCTTCATTTCCCTTGGTTAAAAAAAGCCTAGGGAAAATGGCTTATTTTTACTCTGGATCAGTGTTTCAGCCTCACTACACAGACCTGCAAATGCAAATTGTTGTACTATCTTAACTGAGGAGATGGCATAAAGGCTACAATGATTAATGAGGACTCCTTGAGACAATACTGATGCTGAAAGAAATGTTATTCAAAATACACTGCAAAGACATACATTAAATGAAATTAATTCTTCTGTTGTGTGTAAATGTGAGTAAAAGAGAGGAAGAGCTGTTTGGAACTAAATGGGGATTGATTTTTCTACTGTGCGCTACTAATTTTTTGACAATCCTGATATTTGTAACATACAGCTTTCTTTTTTTCATCAATAAATGAATCAGAATTTAATTTTTTTAAGTGCAAAACTCCAAGCAGTTAAGTAATGAAATCTTATTTTAACCCCAACTATGCTTTCTACACGGGAAAATCATGCTTTATAATGTTTTTTCTATGTTTAAAAGTTTATTAAACTGGCTTCCATCAAGGTTTGGGTTTTTTTGTATGCGTGTGTCTTCTGAGTGCTTTTTACTCTTTTTACTTCTTGAATTCCTATAGCAAGATTCAATGTGATTTTAATAGGCTTAATAAATCTTGAATAGATTTTTCTTAAGTGTAAATATTTCACTGACAACTTTTTATTAACAGAATGTACCCAGGAAAATGCTGCATACTACATACACCAGGAGCCTCTGTTCTCACAGAAAAAAGGGACCTGAAGAGTTCTTTTTACTAAAGAGTGTGCCCATCAGCTTCCAGAAGTCCATTCTCTACTACATTTTTGGTTATATTCATTATTTTACGTCTAACAAGTTATGTTAGACTAATGCAGCATTATATATGGGCAAAATAGATGTATACAGTATTTTGTTTAGATTTAAGTCTAATCCAAGCTCTTCTAAGATCTTAGTTTTAAGATCTTATCCTTTCCAAGGAAAAACAAATAACAATGTCATTGATTCTCTTAATTAAAGTTTCTCCTACTGAATACTTCTTTACAAGAGAACTACAATAACAATTATAGTTGTGCACAAAGGAGTCTGCAGACTGTAAAGGGACTATTTCCAATGTCTTCTTTTTTTAATCTCAGTAACAGAAGCAATATGTTTATCTTTAAAAGGTTATTAAGGATTTCTAGACAATGTCAGATACATTTCTTATTCAGTTTTTTTTTCCTCAGTACGTTCCCTTCATGTTTCATCTTCATGTCCTGTTGATTTTTGCAAATATGACTGGACCAAACCTAAGTCTACTTTTCTGTATAGTGGTGTGCCAAAAGGATGCCTTTTTGATTGTCTGCCATTCATTCACAAGGATATTTTCCCAAATGTAATATTAATTTTATATTAAAATATCAAAAAGAAACACATTCAATTTTGACTCTCGGTCTCCAAACCACTTAAGAAATATATTAATAGTGTCCCATTGAAATAAAAATTAACATCAATGAGACCTGGGCCACAGAGATGAATTCTGAAAGAATGCACAGCTTTTGCTTGTTAAATACATTTGCCATTCACCTCCTTGTTTTTCTTTTCTACTTTGGAGAAATCTTCTGACAACGACTTCGAGCTTCAATAAATATAAATTTTGATTGTTACATGAGCAGAATTAAGTCAAATTTCCTTGTAAAAGGACATTTATTCTTCTCTGTATTATTTTAATTACCACTTCAAGGGACTATGTACATTAACCTCAAGTACTAAAAAAAAGGCTTCAGGATGACTTGGGAATAAAGCTGCTCACAATGCTATTCCAATGCTAGAGTTACATGTTGCTATTCCACTGCTGATCTTGTTAGCTCTTGCCCTTGCAGGAATCTATTTGACTTTAAATCTTACTTTAATTGAAAAAATTGCATGTGTCCTATTCCTTTTACCATATTGTAAAGATAGATTTGCCCCCTCAGCTCTAATCTTAGCCATTTTTGGTTTTTTTCCTGACTTAAATTTTCTGTGGATGACAAACATTTTTTCCTGTCTCAGCTACAGTGTATGTGTTTTTAAATACCAAATTAAGAAATACTTAGCTAATATTCCATGTTGATGATCCAATGTACCATTAATTCATAGCTCATAATTTGAAATGGAGTCACTTTCATGAAACAAGGAAGTGTTTAGAAGGCAGGAATAATGAATCTGGATTTGGACTTAAACTAACATTTCTACAGTGGATCACAATTTAGGAGACTGAGTCACGAATATGATGGCCTACTTGAGCTGTTGCAGGAAGTCTTAACCTATATGGCCTGCCTTTCTCTGCCTCCTTTATGCATAAACAGGTCAGCCATCACAAAATGCTGAAATATATTCACTTCAGAGCTTGGTATGTTACAGAAAAATAATCCCAGTGAAAATTTCCTTTGTTCTATGAGTCTGCAGTTTGCCCTCAGTACAATGTGCAAACCTCCAAATTAGAAACAGCTGTGCATAATGTTTTCTTTAGCTATTTATGAATCTGTTCATTCATATATAGAAGGACAGTATAATTCACAGATCAAATGTTTTTCAAGGTCACTTACAACATTCTTCACCGCAATGACTTTAAATTTGCTGCAAGGTTTTACTGGAATTTCTCTCTTTAAAGAATAGTCTTTCAAATTTTGTAGAAAGCAGACTTAAAAAAAGGTTTATTAGTAAGTAACCTAATTATATTTTGTAAAAAATAATAACCTCTCTATACTACTTGTTTTTGTTCTCTAGTTAGTCAAATATTTTAGTAGCTGTAGGCTATAAAACCTGTCATTTTTTGTAAGAAATGGGGTGGAGTAGAGTTCTTCCCGTCACAGCTGATGACATCTAATTATATACCAGAAAATAGAACTCCCTGGGGAAGAAAAAAATTCAGATCCTGCTCAAGTGCAATTGTTTGAGGCTATTTTGGATGGTGTGAGTATTTATGAGCTCTATTAATAATAAATGAACTAATGTTGTAGCTCTACAATTTGCAGACAACCTCACCTGACCGTTGAGAAGATGTTGACTTTCTGGCAATAATGAAAGTACATAAATATTAATATCTTAAGGAAAAAAAAATCCTTCTTATCACTGTATAACAGCTGAAAATATACAAAATGTGATGAAAAATATGAAAACTACTGGGTATTGCAATTTGGGGTAGCTAACTATGTTTCTTCATATATGGTTTAAAAGCCACATTAGACATTCTCTCATTAACAAAAGCCACTACATTTTTATCCTTCAACCAGTTACTTAACCAAGAATATTAATCACCTGTTGAATCACAACGCTGGAGAAATATACAGATGCACAGACACTTGTATGCCTTTGAACTTAACTTTTTGGTGTACTTTTTTTACCTCTCTAGAAGCTAAATGAATGCAACATAATTTCAGGTAAGATTAAAAAAAATATATTCCCATGTAAAAGAGCATTTATCATACTCACTTAGTAATTTTGTGTTGATTGACCACAGAAGCCCACATAAATGCCAGTGAATGCCTTCCAAGCACTCGTTCCCAGTTAGAAAATGTTGACAGAAAGCTTGTTAGCACTTTGGGGCTATTCTTACTTTGTTACAGAATTAATTTTTAAAAAATTGTACCATATCTAAAAGGAAAATTATTATTTCATGCTTCTATTGTTTATGAACATCATTATAATGCTTATGGAACAGGACAAGATATGAAACAAGCATTTGCCTTAATTTCTTAAAATCTGAGGACATGCAGAGGATCCACTCTGATCAAGCTGGGTATCTACACTTGTAGCACACTCCATAATTAGGAAAAGAAGAAGCACCCTCTGAATTGAGAGTCAGGATACATCTTTTCCTTCCACTTGGATTTACAGCAGAGAAAGTTTCTGCTTGTTAAGGGATTTCTACACCAGTATGTGATGTAGCTGCATCCTGAGAGTCCTGTACATCCTGGGAACTGGGTCAGGAGTGGAGAGAACACACAGAGAAAGGGTGAGAAAACTTTTACAACTCTTCAAATCACATATGCTTATTTTCCTGGTGTGCCCAGGAATACTGTGCAAGCTTTTTTTGCTTTGATTTTCCTACAGCTAAGCTGTCAGTATACCGAACAGGGACAGAATATTTTCATTTCTGAATTCAGTCAGCATAACTGTAAAAGATTAAAAAATTTAAAACCACAAATAACAACACAGGTTAATTGCTTTTATCTCCTTTTAGTGACTTTAGTAATTCTTTTCAGTAGCATACACATGTATCTTTATCATCACACAATTTCATATGACTACTCATATATTTATAGGAGTCACCGAGGGCAGCTGCTTCGGAGCCGGCGTGGCCAGAACCGGAGCAACAGACTTCGGGAACAGATGAGACTCCAACATTTCTTCTGGCAGGGTAGCGCCACAAGGAGCCGAGGGCTCCGCCAGCATCGGACAGCTCTCGCGAGAGAGGCTGACGCGGCGTGGGCGTTGCCAGAGCAACGGCGGGAGATTTAAACGGCTGGAAAGGGGACGTTCTGCTCAGTCACCCGGAGCACCTACTTAGGGGCCGGCGTGGCCAGAATTGGAGCGGCAGATTTCGGGAACGGAGGGAATTTGAAGTTTTCCACCCCAGAGACGATTGATGCCTCCACTCAGACAAGCAAAGGGAGAGGCTGCTGTGCAGACTCCAGTCTGTGGCAGGTGCCCAGACCTTTCTCCTGGGGCAGTAGTAGGTAGCAACATTTCATGCAAAAGGTGTGCCCAGATGAAGAGCCTCCTGTGACAGGTGGCAGAGCTGCAGGAGACAGTCAAAAGGCTGTGCAGCTTCAGGGAGGCAGAAATGGACAGCCGGATTCAGGTGCAATCTGCACTGAACCCACTGCCTATGGCTGAACTGCCACAATGTCCCCCACAAGAACAACCATATAGAGGGGAAAACAACAATAGTGACGAATGGCAAACTGCCAGGGGAAGAGGTAGCAGAAGAAAGAAGAAAGCTCCCTTGAAGCCTGAGGTACCCCTGTAGAACCATTTCATGGCTCTGCAGACAAGGGTGAATAAAGAAACTGTGACAGGTAAGTCTTCAGGTCTAAGCAAAGCTGCCTCACTAAGTTCATGTCATATAACAATTAGCACCACCAAGAAGAAGAGTCGTGTCATAGTAGCCGGTGACTATCTACTGAAGGGTACAGAAGCACCCATTTGCTGTCCTGACTGACTGTTGAGAGAAGTCTGCTGCTTGCCAGGGGCCCACATCAGGGATGTTACGGATAGGTTGGCCGACCTTGTATGTCCCACTGATTACTACCTGTTGCTGCTGTTTCATGTGGGCACAAGTGACACAGCTGTATGTAATCTTAAGACCACCAAGAGGGAGTACAAGGCACTTGGAGCAGAGGTGAAGGGCTCAGAAGTGCAAGTAATCTTCTCATCAATCCTCCTGGTCAAAGGGAAGGGGTTTGAAAGGGCAGATTGGATAGAAAAAAATCAATAAATGGTTAAGGGAGTGGTGTCAGGGACAGGGCTTTGGATATTTAAGCCACGGGACTCACTTTGAGAGACCAGGTCTTCCTGGTGCTGATGGGATCCACCTTTCAGAGAAGGGGAAGAGTTTTTTTGGTCATAGGGTATCCAATTTAGTCAAGAGGGCTTTAAACTAGAGTTGCAGGGGGAGGGGATCCACAGTCCACCCCACTTCATTGCCAATGACAGGAAGAGATGCCCCAGGCCTGGAGTAGGATCACAAGCCATGACGAGAGTACCTGAAGTGCAGGGCAAGGGACCCCCAGTCAGTAAGTTGGATTCAATGGGGGAGCAATTTAAATGCCTTTACACTAATGCACGGAGCATGGGAAAAAAGCAGGAAGAGTTACAGACTTGTACAGAAAAGGTACAGACTTGCCTACAGAGCTGTGATGTCATTGACATCACTGAGACGTGGTGGGATGGCTCTTATGACTGGAGCATAGGAATAGAGGGCTATAAACTCTTTAGGAAAGACAGGCAGGGGAGAAGGGGAGGGGGTGTAGTGCTCTACATTAAGGACCAGCTGGGGTCCATGGACTGGGGCAGGGTGAGGAGCTGACAGAAAGCTTATAGGTCAGGGTTAAAGGGAAGGCAAGGGAAGGAGACATCATAGTGGAGGTATGCTACAGACCACCCGATCAGGAAGTCTGAGTGGATGAAGCCCTCTATAAACAAATAGCAGCAGCTTCACATTCACAAGCCCTGGTTCTCATGGGGGATTTCAATCATCCTGACATCTGTTGGAAGGACAACACAGCAGGGCACCAATGATCAAAGAGGTTCCTCGAATGCGTAGATGACAACTTCCTCCTCCAAGTGGTAGGGGAACCTGTGAGTAGGGGTGCCATGCTGGACCTTGTCCTCACCAACAAGGAGGAGCTGGTGAGGCATGAAGCTCAAGGACAGTCTTGGCTGCAGTGACCACAAAATGGTAGAATTCAAGATCCTTAGGTCATCAAAAAGGTCACACAGCAAGCTCACCACTCTGGACTTCAGTCTCTTCGGGTATATGCTAGGCGAGGTATCATGGAATAAAGACCTTGAGGGAAGAGGGGCCCATGAGAGCTGGTTGATATTCAAGGACCATCTCTTCAAAGTCTAGAAGCAGTGCATCTCAAGAAGGAGAAAGGCAGGCAAGAATGCCAGAAGGTCTGTGTGGATAAGCAAGGAGCTCCTAGACTTACTTGGGCACAAAAGGAAAATCTGTAGGGAGTGGAAGCAGGGACAAGTTAGCTGGGAGGATTATAAAGAGGTTGCTTAAACAGGCAGGGTTAGGAAAGCTAGAGTGCAGGTGGAGGTAAATCTAGCCAGGGACATAAAAGAGAACAAGAAGACTTTCTATAGGCACATCAGTGATAAAAGGAAGGCTAGGGAAGAAGTGAGCCTTCTCTGGAAGGAAGATGGACAACTGGTCACAAGAGACATGGAGAAGGCTGAGGTGCTGAATGAATTCTTTGCCTCAGTTTTCACTGACAAGGGCTCTAGACATGCTGTCCAAGTCACAGAAGGCAAAGGTAGAGACCGGGAAAAGGAAGATCCTCCCACTGCAAGCGAAGATCAGGTTTGAGACCACCTAAAGAACCTGAAGGTGCACGAGTACATGGGACCCAATGACATCCATTTGCAGGTCCTGAGAGAAGTGGTGGATGGAGTTGCCAAACCGCTATCCATCATATTTGAAAGGTCGTGGCAATGTGGTGAAGTTCCTGATGACTGGAAAAGGGGAAACATAATCCCCATTTTCAAAAAGGAGAAAAAGGAAGACCCAGGAAACTATCAGCCAGTCAGTCTCATCTTCTGTGCCTGGCAAGATCATGGAGCAGACTCTCCTGAAGGCTCTCCTAAGGCACAGTGGGAACGAGGATGCTGTGATTGGTGGTAACCAACACGGCTTCACCAAGAGCAAAACATTCCTCACCAATTTGGTGACCTTTTATGATAGAGTTACAGCTTTGGTGGATAAGGAAAGAGCAACTGACGTAATCTACCTGGACTTGTGCAAAGCGTTTGACACTGTCTCACATGACATACTGGTCATGAAACTGGAGAAATGTGGATTTGATGGATCAGCCACTCTCTGGATAATTAATTGGCTGAATGGTCGTACTCAGAGAGTTGTGATCAACGGCTCAATGCCCAAATGCAGACCAGTGATGAGTGGTGTTCCCCAGGGATCGATACTGGGATGGGTACTGTTCTACATCTTTGTCAGCAACATGGATAGTGGGATTGAGTGCCCCCTGAGCAAGTTTGCAGATGACTCCAAGCTGGGTGGTGCAGTTGACGTGCTGGAAGGAAAGAATGCCATCCAGAGGGACCTGGACAGGCTGGAGAGATGGGCCCATGTCAACCCCATGAAGTTCAGCAAAGCCAAATGCAAAGTTCTACACTTGGGTAGGGGCAATCCCAAGCACAAACACAGACTGGGCAGAGAATATTGTGAGAGCAGTCCTGAGGAGAAGGACGTGGAGGTGTCGGTCAATGAAAAACTCAACATGAGCTGACAATGTGCTCTTGCAGCCCAGAAGGCCAATTGCATCCTGGGCTGCATCAAAAGAAGTGTGACCACTAGGGTGAGAGAGGTGATTCTGCCCCTCTGCTCTTGTGAGACCCCAACTGGAGTACTGCATCCAGTTCTGGAGTCCCAATATAGGAAGGACATTGAGCTACTGGAGTGGGTTCAGAGGAGAACCACAAAGCTGATCAGACAGTTGGAGCACCTCCCCTACGAGGACCAGCTGAGAGAGTTGGGGTTGTTCAGCCTGGAGAAGAGAAGGCTCCAGGGCGACCTTGTTACGGCCTTCCAGTTCCTGGAGTGGTCCTATTGGAAAGCTGAGGAGGGATTTTTTACAAGGGCAGGTAGCAATAGAATGAGGGGGAATGGTTTTAAACTGGAAGAGGGTAGATTTAGACTAGATATTAGGAGGCAATTATTTACTGAGAGGGCAGTGAGATGCTAGCAAAGGTTGCCCAGGGAAGTTGTGGTTGCCCAAGGCCGGGTTGGACAGGGCTTTGGACAACCTGGTCTAGTGGGAGGTGTCCCTTCCCATCGCAGGGGGGTTGGACTAGATGATCTTTAAAGGTCACTTCCAACCTAAATCATTCTACGATTCTATATACCAGATCTAAGTGTAAAATAATGGAAGGATTCCCTGGCAGGACAGGATGGGTACAAAAACATGATATAGAATCATAGAATAATTTAGGTTGGAAAAGACCTTTAAGATAATGAAGTCCAACTATTAACCTAGCACTACCAAGTCCACCACAGAACTGTGTCCTTACGTGTCACATCTAGGTGTCTTTTAAATACCTCTAGGGATGATGACTCCACCCCTTCTCTGAGCTGCATGTTCCAGTGCTTGACAACCCTTTCAGTGAAGAAATTCTTTCTAATATCCACTTCAACCCCAGGCATAAGGTGAAGCCATATCCTCTTGTCCTGCCACTTGTTCCTTGGGAGAAGAGGCTGACACCCACCTTGTTACAACTTCCTTTCAGGTAGTTGCAGAAAGCAATAGGGTCTCCCTTGAGACTCCTTTTCTCCAGGCTAAACAACCCCAGTTCACTCAGCCATTCATCATAAGACTTGTGCTCTTGACCCTTCACCGGCTTCATTGCTCTTTGAATGTGCTCCAGCACCTCAATGTCTTTCTCATAGTGAGGGGTTCAAAACTGAATACAGTATTCAATGTGCAGGCTCACCAGTACCAAGTGCAGGTAGACAATCACAATTGTAACCCTGAATCTGAAATGCAAAGCAATATCAAGGATACAACATTTATAGTTGAATGTCTACAGTAGCAGCTACAGAACAGAGCTCACTTCTTCCAGAGCTTGATACAATTCTATATATCCCACCACTTTATGGGGTACACTTCAACCAAAAAGTATCACTCAGATAAAGGTAGTCTGATAAAATTTCTTTCTTCTTCTTTTCTTAGAAAATGTCCACTGTCTATTTATTTATCTGATTCATCTGTTTTGCATTCCACTCCTCCAATCCAGAGCCTTTTCTTTGAAAGAGATTAGGAGAATCAAACACAGTGAATGTACAGGACCTAAGAAATCTTTTTTTCCTCTGGTTCTCTTCCTATCACTGAGGCCTATTATGCAGGTGCTTTTGCAACTGTATGGGTATCACAGCTCTTAGGAAATATGAGAAAACTTGCCTGTGTTGTAGGCCTGAGTTGGGATTTTACTAGTTATCCCCAGGCTCACAGAGTTGGGCACTTGGTAGCTCAGGTGCAATGAAGAAAGAGACACTCAGGAACAACTTACAAGATCCTTCAGCAATGAGGCCATTATCTCTTTTCCAACATGTAACAAATAATAGTCTCTTTTAGTATTATCTTGATAATGAATAACCTGTACTAATCTTGTTTTGTATGGTGGTGTTCTCTAAACCTCTGCTGTATTATATGCAAGGACATACATGTGCATCCACATACGCATGCACACAAAGACTACATCAATTTTTTTCCATTTAGAACCCTTCCAGCTGAAAAGCCCTAGCCTTAAGTGGTTCTAATTATTCTATAACTCTTCTTACCTAAGTGCTCTTATATAGCTGCTATAATAGAACTGTGTGATCCCTGAAATTCTAGGCATCCATCTCATTTCTAACAGGGCATTAACAGGGTCAAAGATTCACCCTCATTCACTAAGCAACATTAAAAATGAGTAATTGGAGGTACTTTTGCTGTTTTTAAACACCTAAGGGAATCTATAGCAATCATTTATTTAAACCATTAGCAGTGGTATGGTACTATCGAATCCATAAATATTTTCTATTTTTATTAATTTCATAGAATCACAGAATGATTTTGGTTTGAAGAGACCTTAAAGATCATATAGTTCTAACCCCACTGCAACAGGCAGGAACACCTTCTACTCAATCGGGTTGACCAAAGCCCCATCCAACCCAGATTTGAACACTTCCAGGGCGGGGGCATTCACAACTTCTCTGGGTAACCTATTCCAGTACCTCATCACCCTCATAGTAAAGAATTTCTTCCTCATATCTAGTCTAAATCTACACTTTTTCAGTTTAAAGAGGTGCTCCAGCCCTCTGATCGTTTTTTTGGCCCTCCTCTGGACTCATTCCAACAGGTCCATGTCCTTATGTAAGGAGACCCAGAGCTGAACACAGCACTCCAGATGGGGTGACATGAGAGCAGAGTAGAGGGAGGTAATCACCTCTCTCGACCTCCTGATCACACTTCTTTTGATGCAGCCTGTTTTACTTTTCTGAATCAGAAGTGTGAATCTATCCTACTTATAGCAATTTTTAGAAACCTGAGGGACTTTTCTTCTCTACATCCTTTTAATTATGATAAAACAGAGTTCACTGCAGTTAACAAGTACATCTTGGAGAGGGCAAGGCATACTTTTCTCTGAAATAATAAAGTCTGTAGATCAGTTTTGGCATAACCAAGGTTTACTAAACACGCTATTCTTCATTGAAAAGAATGTTCAGGTCATCTTCAGGGCTATGTACAGATGTCATTGTCCATGAAAAACTGAGGCTTATACTACCGAAGCTGATGATCCAGGTCTTTTAATAACACCTCCACAGTTCCCTGAAGTCAAAGGAGTTTCCCTCACTTGTGCAAGGTGATTTTCTTGTAGGGTAGTTTTTTTTTAAAGGAATTAGAGTCTGTCCAAGTGCTCTATCATATTTATTAATACATAGAAAAACTTTCCCAGGTTTTAAAGTATTATAAAAGCTACAGTGCTTTTTTTTTTGCCCTCATATCTTATCACCTAAATAGTTCCATTTTGTTTCAAATCACTAGTTACTACAGCAAATAGTGTACTAAATAGTGAATACAGATAGCATAACTTTCATTTAGATAGATAATATTTACATGCAATATGAGACCAATGACTTAGGTTTCTGCTTTATATTATAAATATATTGCATTTTTCTGAGTCATTTTACTTCTCTGTTTCCCAGCTGTAGCTTATCCCTGTAAAATGTTTCTGTTGTTGTTTAATCACTTGTTGTTATAGTTTAAGAGTTAACAGCTTGAAAGGGAAGGACAGGTGGTGTCTGGAGGACCTTGGGGGGTCAGAGATCAGTACTGTTCCCTCCCCTTTCTGGCCAGAGTCTAAAAGAACTGAGGAGGCCTGAGGTTTTTGCTGGCTTTTCCTGGCTTACTGGGCTGCTTCCTGTCGCATCTGCGGATGGCTGGGCCTACCTCCACGTGCTCGGCAGCATCCACCACCATCTGCTCCTGGCACCACCGCGGTCCCTGGTGACAAGTCACAGAGGCCACAAGGCACTGCTTGGACACTTCCACTCGGGACTACTGGGATCGGGTTTTGTATATAGTTAAATATCCTTTGTCCCTTATTAATTCCCTTTCTCCTTTCCTGTTTTTCATTAAAATTGTTATAGTCTTAACTTCCAACTTTGTGTGAAGCATCTCTTCTCTATCCCTTTGTTTTTCCCTCCTCTGAGAGGGTGTGGGACAATAGAGAGAAAATCCTACTCCTTGTTTCATCTGGGTTTGCCCTGAGCCATAAACGGAGACAACAGTCTAAATGTATGACAAAACAAAGCATAATTTGAAGTCAGGTTCTGACTGAATATAAGGACAAAATTTTTCACTATTAGGGGAGCCATTCATTTTTAGCAGGCTGCCCAGGCAGGTTGTGAAATCTCCAGTCCTGGATTTTTCCAGACTCAGCTAGATACAGACCTGGGCAACCTGGTCTTATCTATCAGTTGATCCTGGTTTAAGTAGAAGGTTAGACTAGAAACCTCTTCAGGTTCATTCTAGACTGAATTGTCCTTTTAACCTATGCTACTAATACAGACAAATATTGAATGCTAAGTGTATTAAACTTTTCACTTTCTTACTGACTTTTACTTAATCTCTCCCAAGCCATATATAGTAATAGTACTGTTAAAGTCTACCAGGGAAAGGGACAGTGGAGTTTAGAACTAGTCTACTATCCTGGAGAACAGAAAGTACTTTCATTCTGTCTTAGTGCCTAGGTGTTTTGCATCTTAGGTATCCTGAATAAGACTTTATGTTTCAATCATGCCTCATCTCTCCCTCTAACATCCAGGTGGCTACAGACAGTCACAAATATAATATTATTTTGGTTTGTCTTGGTTTATAATTTAAAAGAGACTTCTCTAAGACACTTTTGCTTCATGGCCTAGGGACACTTTTGCTTCATGGCCTAGGGATATAATGGGGATGGACAATTTAGCATATTATATATGCTAAATATATTATATATGCTTCATATTATATGAAGCACAACATCAGAAAACTACAATTGCTGTTTAACAATGTCCTGGAGCTGCAAATTGAAAAGAATGTTCTCCTTTACATTAGAATAGAGTAAGTTCTACATAAGCAAAGATGTATAAGGTAATAGTTGCTCATCTTTATGTTGTATATTGACTTTAGTTTTCAAAAAGCTTCCATCAGAGTGGAAGCTTTCAAGGAATATCTCTCAAACAAATCCCACAACCAATTTCTAAATAACTGCTCCAAAGTGTGGTACTATTCTACAGTTTAAAAAAGGCTGACAATTATTTAACATTGGCAAACAATATATTCTTTCTGCTTTCATTCTCAGAAGTAAATTAACTGTTTTATATGATGTGGGAACGTAAGAGAATGAGGAAGTATGGCAATGCAGCAAGAGAATGACCTAGAAGTAAACCACCCAGAAGCAGAAGTAAACCATCCGGAACCAGAAGTAAACTAAACCGGAAAAAGGATGTGGGCGGTGACATGTGTGTAAGATAGTAACCAGTCATGTATTAGCTTAGACAATATGGACACATATGTAACCAATAGAAAAGTTTATGTAGGGTGACTAAGGGATTTTAGACTATAAGAGCAGAGCTTCTGAAAGAATAAAGGTCTTCACTTTATAACTCTCGTAGAGTTGTCTGGAGTCCGTTATGTGTCTCTCCCCCTCAATATGACATTATTTTTTTTAAAGAAAATAAAACCACAAAGGAAGTCAATATGAAGCAATCATTTGGAATGGAAAATATATATCCAAACAAATGAACTTTATTGATATTCTGAGCAAATGAAAGCAGAATCATATAATGAAGATAATCAGAGTACCTTAAAATAACTGATATTATCATCAACTAGTAAAATTCCTGTTCAGATATGCTTGGATAAATTAATGCTCACCATTATTAAAGGCCATTGTGCTTGCAGAAACAAAGCCAAATCAAGTAATTGTTCCCCCTGCATTTAAATATGATTGTGTTGGAATTATATAATTTATGTATGTCTTACTATTGAAATCCCAGGAGCATCCTGCTATAACCATCTGTAGAGTATTCTGTGCACACACACTACAGTCATTTTGCCTTCAGTGATCTTCAGTCATTGTCAGCTATGGATCGTTAAATGTTGAGCATAGCATGCCATAAGAAAAGATTCACTATCTAGGTCTGTTTCTGGATGAGAATAGTTAGTATGCATCGATAAGAAACACTGTGGGACTTGAGATGGTGGGTAACAAGCAAAGCACTTTCAGCTTCACTGTATGCGAGGAAATTTCAAGTATGTATGTAAAGAGCTAACCTCTTTTCTAGATCTCAATCTGTAATCTCTGAGCGAGTCTTTTCTTATTCAACACTCAATGAGTTCAGTGTGATGAAAATGTATGTCACCCACAGCATTATAGAAATCCACAAGGTCATTCAACATATGGTCTGTCCATAGCTGAAACTGTCTATATTTTTTGCACAACCATTGCAGAGTTGAAGTGGAGCTATTTTCATGATTTATTGGAGACATAAATGTGACACACACTCCTGCCTTATGCATACAATTATTTGAATGGAAAAGACTATCACACTGCAAACCAGGAGGGATATTTGCCCGTGCATGAATATCAAACTCTCTGGTCATGGACATGAATCTTGTATGCTCAGGAAATTTATAAAAGCATGTACAATTTATTCACGTTCTGGTGGGAATCTTATACAAGTTTGATAATTGAACATGGCTTGGGCTGGCTTAACCTTGCCTGTGCAATTTGGGTTATAATTTCTATTCCACTTGCGTTCCCTCTTCTTCAACAGTCCTTTGTTTGACATCTTTCTAAACTGAAAGCAGAAACAGAGTTCTGTCTGAACACTGGAGATTATATCTTACTGATTCTTAACATGCAGATGCTTTCTAAATAAATGCTGTTCTACGTTTTCCATTTCTTAATATCTCTTTCCCATAGGTTAGCTTCCTATCTAGGGCATTCTGGCTTCTTCATTCCTTCACAGTTGCTGTTCCTCTGACAAACTACAACAGAGCAAAATCCTGTGCCTAAACAAAGTAGCTAGAAAGGAACTGTCTTTTCACCGTACATCTGAACACCAGCTTGTACAGGTGCCTATGTCAAGATGGTTGGGTATCTACAGCTAAGAGGATATCAAGTGAGTGGATATCAACTGATGGGTAGATATCAACTGAGGAAGCATTTAGACCTTTGAATTATAAATGTGAATCAACCCCATTTGGCCCGGTTCTAGTCTTCTATATTTTTGGTTTCCCTATTTCTTTCTGAGACCTAGCAGGTAAGGATATTTTCAGCATAATCCTTGCTCTGTTTTCCAGTCTGTAGGTGTCAGTGATCTCTCAGTTGTGGTGGTATATGTATGTGACTGAAATGATTCCATAAAGATAGAGAAGAAAAAGATGTTTTTAATGATAAAGCTGCCTACTATTTCTCTATTGTCCAACAAAAAACAAAATGAATTTTTCAAGATATTTAAGAATTGGTACACATTTTCTTCTGCAAATATGAACTATAGAATTCAGACACATAAACAGCCAAAATACTTTCAAATTAGTACTGTTTGAGCTTAGTACAGTAGAATTAGACACAAGTACATTCTATCATTCTCCCAATAGCTTCTTCAGCTACAACTTAAAATGGCCTGATTAAATAGCAGCTCAGTCTATCTAGCTAGAAGGAAATAACTTTTCCTTCTATCTCTTTTCTGAGCCTTCAGTTTCTGTTGCATACACACGAGGTCCTATTATTGTTCTCCAGTAAACAGTCTCTTTAGAATGCAAATATCTTCCAAAATAATTCTGCCACACTTAATCTCTCAACTGAGCGCCACTCTGTAACAAAAAAATTGCAAAAAATAGTTACATTTTTTAATAACTCGTCAACTTTTTTTTTCCTTATGCTTGACGAATATTTCGTTTGCTGCAGCTTGTGCCTTTCATCTCATGCATGCCACTGTGAAGTTTGGGTCCATCTTCTTCAAAACCCTCCTTAATGCTGTTGAAATTTTCACATAAACTACCCCTATCTTTCTGTTCTCCAGGCTAAACAACCAAGCTCTCTCAGCCTCCTCTTGTGCAAAATGTGCTCTAGTCTGCAACTTTGCCACTGGACTTGCTCTAGTTTCTTCAGCTCTAGCACTGATGACCTGAAAGCCAGATACAACATTCTAGATGTGTCTTGGTAAGTGCTAATTCCAGTGAATAGTTGCTTTTGTCAACCTGATAGCTATGGTCTTGCTATTGCAGCCCAATACACTGTTAGCCTTCAGCACTACAAGCTGAATTTCACAAGCCAATTAATTTTTTGCTTTATCCAAAAGAAGCCCCAGCTATCCAAGAATGAGTGCAATTGTATGGTATTATTCAGAAAGGGTTTGGCTTTTCTAATTCTATATCTGTATGACTGAAAAATGCTTCTCTTGTCCTTCTTGGTAGTGCATCACTTCAAGTCCTTTTTTAGTGTTCAAGCTCAGAGAAGAGTACTGTGTTCGATTAAGGATGCTTGTGCCTTATCCATTCATTATCTTGCATAGGGCTAGAGTCTTGTGCTTTGAAGAGGGTGTCTTTAAAGATAAATCACTAAATTTGTCCTCATTTGCCCTTCGGGACAGACTCCCTCAGGATCCAGCCTATCAGAAAAAGCCTAGATACACTCTCCTGAGGTCCAAGGGGTTTATGAATGTACCACCTCTCTCAGGATCTTAAACTTTACTGCCTCATGATCACTGCAGTCAAGGCTGTCATTAGCTGTCACATCACCAATACTCCTATCAGAACCCATGTTAAAAAATTCCTGCCAACACACTGGAGAAATCAGTTGCCATTTATGCTGTCCTACAAAATCTCTGCAATCTCAGCGATGTCATACCTCTGCAGATCAATGTGGATTTTCCATTCTTCCTCTTTGTCCCTCATGCACAGGTCTATGTAAAGAGGCAGGGCAGTGGCAAACTGCCTGTCCCACCACTCCAGGCAGGGAGCAGGGCAGTTAGGGGTGGAGTCAGGGGCATCCTCAGGCCACGATATCAAATATTTCCAGGCTAGCATGGGACATCAGCCCATAGGTGAGGGTCAGTATCTGGTCTAGCAAGGGGAACTAGGGTCAGACACAGTCCTGGGATAGCTGGGCAGGATCATGGGGACGGGGATGGGACAAAGCCAGTTGACCTTGTTAGCCTGTAGATCAGGGACAGGCCCTCTTTCTTGCTGGGTTATTGCCTCACTTTGTATTACTTTGTCAAGGGGGATGTGAGAGCTTTCCCTGTGGCCACTTCTCTCAACCAGTTGTTCCTACTGCTGTAGCTCAGCAGTCAGGTCCTGGAGCAGGAGGTGAGATTTTGTCACAGAATCAGTTATCTTGTCTCCTAGGAAGGGAGAAATCCATAAACATCACCCATTGGCACCAAGAGTCCCTATAGCCTTGCTCACTTCAGTGGCCTACAAAAAGCAGAGAAGGGACAATGGAAGAAATTTTATACTCTCTTATTCTTTTGAAATAATAAAAAAACCCTCTAGATCTAGATTATGAAATTGGTCTCCTGCATCTTTGTTGTCAATATGATATATTAAAATGTTTATGCTTAATATACTTCATGATTTTTGCTATAACAAAGTTGATTATTTTATTTCCTTGATTGTTGTTGGGCCTTTTTTTAAGGTTTCCGTTACTTGCAAAACACAAAAATGGAATGGTCAGTTGAGAGAAGCATAGAAAAAATAGTAACAACAATAATTAAACCATAAGTAATGTAAGCAGAAGATATTGCTGTCTTTTCTGAATAATAAAAATGAAACTGAAATGTCACATCATTGATCTCTTTCTGGTAAAATTAAAAATAGTGAAAATCCTCTGTAGTTCGGTACAATTGTGATATCACAACCATGTTGTTCTTTCTAAACACTTTAATAGCTTCCATTTAAAAACTAGCTTAATTAGCTAATTAATTTATTTTTAATGACTTTTAATCACATAGCTTTTTAACTATATAATTCATTGCTAAGGAGCACTAATACCCACATTTATTCTCAGTTTATGAAATCTTCCACTTGTGATGTTATTAAGATGAACTAAGACTTATCTCAGCATAGAACATGATGACATAAAACTTTAGAAGCAGCAACACATTTCTTTGAGTTTTCAGTTAAAAATCAACATTAGAATGCCAATGCAGACTTACAGGTTTTCCAGCTGCAGTTCACAGTTCTTATGAAAAAAAAAAAATAAAAAGCTTCCAAATTTTTTTCTGCTTCAAAGCAGTAAAAAAATTCAGAGCCAGATTTTCATAAATGCTAATGAAGACAGTGTGGAGCCATGGCAGTGTACATCAGCCAAAAATCTGGCCTCTGAGATTAAAAAGAATCAAAGAAGTGACTACATTATTATTATATTTTATTTTAAGTCCACAAAATGAGTTTGATATCAGTGTATTAAAGGGTGTAAATTATTTGACAGCTAGAAATAAAGCTTATGAGAATCAAGACCACCTCTCCTTCTCAGTGCAGCACAGAAACAAGCATCTTCCTGGTCACCAGGTAGCACAACTAGTGTGTTCTGAAGACTTCTCTCACATATTTCAAGTA
>NW_010177903.1:0-14034 GCF_000695765.1 Mesitornis unicolor | reverse complement strand
TCCAACCTTAATGATTCTGTGATTTTGTGATTCTGTGATTTTGTGATTCTGTAATAAAACTTTCCTATAGCATTGACTTGGAATCTTGCACAACATAAACGCAGCATTCAGTCCAGACAGAGCCTGCTACATCACATTCAAGTTGCTGTTGAACAAGAACAAACTCTGAAAATTCATCCCTAGACAAATGACACATGAACATACCCAGTATTTAAGGAAAACTGGTGCTAATTCAACATCCTCAAATTCTAAGCTGCCTCACTGGTCAGAGAAACAAATAACATCTAACTCACAGCTTTCAAGCATACACTTTGCAAAGACAGGACATTGCCAATAAAAAGACCTCCATATTTGTATCTGATTTAAAAGCCATCCACTTCCCACTGAGTTCATATAAATACAAAATCATCAGTTGTGTCACTTGCAGCTACTTTCTTATAAACACCAGTTATTTAAGGCATATTTTCTGGCACCATAAAGGTAGCTTCCTTTGTTACACACAGCTAAAACACAAAACATATAGCGCACATGTAACTATTTATGCTTTACAGTAATTTTTTTGTCCAAGGAGTCAACATATTAAAGCTCACACCCATCTGAGGGAAAAGGTGCTACAGAAAGTTGTATGTGGTGAAATACAAAATGTGGCTGGATTCTCTGACCTGGTATACAAGCCAGAATTTACTAGATGGTTTTATCACTCTACTAACCTTTTTTTAAGTGTTTAAGGGGAGCAGCACTCTGTTGGAATAGTCCCAGGACCACAGCAGCAGCTACAATTTCAGATGTAGCTCCCCAGTCTTAGAAACATCAGGGCAGAGCAGATGAAGCTGTTTTTAGCATCATTTCAAGCTATGGTTTAGCTCCTTAGATTCCTGTTACAGTTGAGATACTGTTGACACCTCTAAGTATTTGATCATATGCCTTAAGCTGGTTTCTATAGCATGACATGCTCTCTGCTGTATCTCAGGTAGATCCCACTGTGCTGTGCTGTAAATGCAACGTGGGACTGGATTAGCCCATGGGGCCAAAAAGAGAAAAGGGGTCTAGGAAGGGGGTACAAGAAAACTGGCAATCCAGTATATGATACTCATGTTGGCTGCTTCTGTGGTCAAAGGAGACCTGGCTACCTGGCTTATGGTGAGTCGAGAAGAAGTACTCTCTGGAAGGGCCTCTGTGTCTATAGCAATGACGAAGAAAGTCTGAACAACTAATTTTCAGTGGATATTTTTAGATGGCTGGAAATAGTGAGATGAATCCCACCTCCAGGGCTGATTAATTCTGGCACATAAGGACTCGCAATGAGTCTGGCCTCGTTCATTGAGTCTATGCAGGAGAAACCTAGGGGAGGGCTCAGGAGTGTATGATGGGACCCTATCCTAAATTCAGGTTTCAGCTGAGACAGAGGAGTGAAAATGGAAGAACAATTAAGTAATACATTCCCTTCTGCCAGTTATCTGCTCCAAAGCTGAAATACAACTCAAGAGCATCACCAAGTGACCGCAGATTAAAAGTGCATTTTAAACATAACTGCAGTGTAGTCTCAAAGGTTTCCCTTTGGGTATTTTCAGACATCCCCATCCATTCTCGCTCTCATTTTGATGCTTTGTATTCACAGCAGTAGCAACGATTCTCTAAAGTGATCCCACTCTGACTGCATTCCTCTAGCAATATTTATAATTCAGATTTAAGAAAAAAAGGAGGGAACGCTAGAAGTGTTTTTCAACACGTCACGAAAACATTTCTCTGGTACTGCAAGACATTACAGCGCTGGATGCAGCACTGAGGCAGGTATCACTTTATCTTGTGGTTGGCTGGGAAACTGGAAAAAAAATCAAGGAGAAACTCTCAAATCTGAAGGAAACTCCCAGAGTATTATTCGCTCACCTCTGACTAATTCCTCTTTGCTGTAACATTAGTTTGGCTGCTTTCAACAAGTAGAGAAAACTTCAGCAAACCAACAGAACATTGAACGGAAAATCCCTGGAAAGCTGTCTTATGCATGTGGGCAGCTTGGTTTCCTCTCTGTTAATGTTACCTGAGGGAATCAGTGCGCTGCTTACTATGTTTTGACCTCATTGGATTCTCACGCAGTCATGCTATGAGAGCCTGAAGCTTTAACACAACTGTTCTTAACGGGAATGGCTTGTACTGTATGTTTGTTGATTAATAACTACATGCAAAAACTGATGAGATCACATATTATTATGAAATAACTTCGTTATATCCCTAAAGGCAAGAAAAAGAAATTTCAGTTTTGGCAAGTTCTGCATCTCACTATCTCAGATAAAAGTGTAAAGTATTTTTCATTTCTTATACAGTAAAATTTAGTGGTCATGGTGGTGTTGGGTTGACGGTTGGACTTGATGATCTTAGAGGTCTCTTCCAGCCTTAATGATTCTCTAAATAATGACACTTTGAAAATGTAGGCACCTCATAAGAAATATCTGCTAACAAAACCAAACAAACAAAAGTAGAGCAAATTGAAGTTTGTAGGGTTCAAATCCTGCTATCATTGTACAAAGCCAACAAACACATCCTTTCTCAGTCCTGCTAATAGACTTTGCAGCAGTTCCTGGAGAGGTAATGTCCTTTACTACAAAAACCTTTATCATCACAGGTATTTCCCAGCTGCTGTCAGTCCTCGCATAATCGAAATTGAAGTTTGACTGAGCAAGGTTACACACAGATGTGAGAGAGGAAAGCAGCCACAAATGGGAGTGGAAAAGGAGGGCTGCTTAGCAGTGAAAACTGGGCTGTTCAGCTCTCTAGGTAAATAAAAGTCAAAACATACTGATGACGAAGCTTGACCTGCTATTTAGTCTTGAAGAGTAGAAGATATATTTCATAACCACTGCACAGCCATATCATATGGATAGCCCTGATGCGAAGTCCCCATTCTCCTTGTATTGTAACTCTCCCGATAAAGTAGAAGTTAACTCCTAATTTGGATGCTGCAGATCTTAGTCTGCAATGGAAGAGGCTGAAGCTTTACTGCAGTAACTCAAATTTGCCACACACTTAAAGCACATCCACAGAACTACTGTGGCTCACCTGACTTGTAATAACTTGCCAAACTCTGTCAATTTGGTTGCTTGTCTGAACCCCAAGGCTGCTTTGCTATGACTAATCTAGTCAGGTACAGAGCTTGTGAGGAGCTACCACAGCCATCCTGACAATGATGCCACAGGTGGAAGGGCATTACTCAACTAAAAATAAACTAAAAACAGGATGGTGTGGGGAAACAACAGCATTTTGATTTTTCTTCCATGTCCCAAGCAGAGCACACTGAGAAAATCCCCTGCACAAAAAACCACAACTGGCATACTCTATGAAATCTCTTGGTATCCTGCTCACTTCTCATTTAATTAACTCAGCTGGACCTTGCCATCCAAATATGAAAAATGTTTGCTTTAATATCTTGGAAAGTGAGAAACAAATCAGCAACGATGAGACCTCGGCCAAGTGCAAGCAGACATTGTCCAAACTTCCCTGCAACTGTCCCAGCAAGACTGACTTGCAGCAATGTGCCCTGAGGCTGCCAATAATGATGAATTTTAGCATTCCCCTGTTTTTTTTTTATATCGGCCAAACAATCCCATTCATTTCTTTCTGTGATCTTACAGTTTGTGTCACAATCGCTCATTCCGAAAGATCTCAGAAGGAACAGTTGATTCCCTGAGTACTGCTTGTAAAAGATAACCTTGCAAAACATTGCCCCGGCGGTGGAAAACTCGTCCTTAAACTCTTTATTGCTCCAGACTACTGCTATCAAATTATAATATATTCTTCTTAAAGATACCCCCCAGACACAGAGAATCACTAATATGGATACTGCACATCTCATTTCAGGCCATATCTCAGACCTGAATGCTAACTTAAATTTGCACCTTGAAGAAGAATCATATTTAATCTGCCAAACATTGCTTAGGGCAAGAACAATGTTTGAAAAAAATCTCCCAACTTTGTCTGATGTCTCTCAGGCATCTTTGATGTTCAGACACAAAAGCTTTCCCTCTCAGCCTGACTTCGAGAGAAGGTTACTGCTTGTCCTCTTTAATGTTTCTTTCCAGCTATCTAAAGGCAGATCTTATACATCTATACAGATATTTCTACCTCATTTTCTCAGTAAATTGATTCAAAGGGGGGGGGGTGTGCAGTTAGTACCTTAGAAGTGTACTGCGGCTTTTGCATAAAATGTTCTGCTCCACTCCCCTGCCTCTCCTTCCTACCTCTGCAGCCTGCGGTATCACCATGCCTGCCTGCAGGTACATGGCGCCTCCCTACTCTCAGCCAGCACCTGCATCAGCTCTCCAGTGATACCATCCCTGTGTTTTCACCCATTCCAGCCTAAAATGATGGCCTGATGGCCAGCAGCATCTCTCTTAGGAGACCTCTTGACTCTTGGCCTCCTTCTTTATCACACCAAGTCAAGATGGAGCATCTCAGGGCAGTGGAGTTCCCCCCCATCTTCCCTTATGGAGCAGATACCTTCCTGGGGCTTTGTAAATCAGCCATCTATCTGAGCTAGCCTCTTCATTCACCTCGTCTAACATCTGGTAGATCACTGGCACAGGTTGCCCAGAGAGGTGATGGAGGCCCCATCCCTGGAGATATTCAAGGTCAGGCTTGATGGGGCTGTGAGCAACCTGATCTGGTACCAATGTCCTTGCTCACTGCAGGCGTTGGACTGGATGAGCTTTAAAGGTCCCTTCCAACCCAACACATTCTGTGATTCTATGATTTCCTAACTGTTTTCAAGAATGCAGAGGAGCAATAAGCTGCTAATTGGCTTCCCTTATCCTTTCAACTATCCAAGTTGAGGTGGCCTTGTAACATAAGGGAAAATCCACACCACATAGTCTCTAGGACTGTGGGAACATATAAGCCTTCCCATTATTCCAAGGACAGTCTTCAGGAAAATGGGTATCAGAATAAATCCTGAAGATAGCTTACATAGAAAGATTATTAGCAACACATTTTCTAGCAGATTCTTTCCATGTGAGTGATCAAAAAAATAAATAGAAGTCTTGGATTTTTTTCTGTTGTTGTCATGAAGGAGTGTTTTCGGAATAAACTGTTTTGTACTTCCTAGCCTCAGAGACAGATCTAAAAGAAAATTGTGTAAAAGGAAGCTGTGCATTTTTGGTCAAAGGAAGAGCCCAGAGTATGTGTCTTGAGAAAGTCTGCTCACAGATTATTTTGCATGCAAAGCCTAATATTGCTGGCTAGCTAAATGTGGCTTTGCAGTGTGTGAGCAAACAATTCTGAGCCAAAAGCACTATTATTTTGCATCTGCTAGGGGGATGTGGACAATTGTGTGAGAAGATCTGAAGCTTTCTGGTGACCCTCTGACCTAGAGCTTCTGAAACAGAGAAAATGCAGAGGGATAGAGCAGGGTTGAGTTGTCTTCTTTGATTTAACTGCTTGATTATGACGTGTTCCCAAAGACCTGGGAGAAATAATTGCCACCAGCAGACAGACCACTGATCCTGGACCAGCTGAAAAACAAAGACCCACCTGAGAGCTCACAGCTCATAGAAATTGTTGCAGTTACAGGGAAAATTCCGCTGACAGTTTGAAGGTAAGTGTGAGGCTAGAACAAATTAAACAACTGTTTTCCAGTGAAACTCTTTAAATATGAGTGTGTTCCAACTTATGAATAACTACAGAGGACCAAAGGTGTTGTATCATATCTTCCAGCATACATCATGTGTTAAGTCTCACTAGGCAGATTTATCCAATTTTGTTTGATCTCTGCTGTCTGAAACACACTACACCTGTGAGACAGACCCCATGTGCAAAGTAAGACTTGTAAATGAAAGCCAAATGTGACTGGAAATAGTGCTTGCAAGTAAGAACATATATTTAGCTAGTGCTTTCTCCTAAACTTTTGCTGCTAATTCCTTTAGCGAGCTATGTGTGTATGGCTTCTGAGGTCTCACTACTGACCATTTTCTCAGCATTAAACTCCAGTCAACACCAAGAAACACAGTTTATTAAGTATCTATTCACACCCTTCTGTTATACCAGCCACTTCTCTTACAAATAAAAATGAAATTTAATTTGTACAGCTCAGCCCCTGCAGCTTCCTGGGGGAAAATGAGGCTTCAGTATTTGTAATCAAATGCATTTCTCTCCTCACCACGAAAAGGCCAGTGGCCACCTGAAACCGCCCCTTGGTCTCTCCTGAGAAAATTACTATGAAGTAATTGATGTTATGAACTGATTGATGCCCACCACCTAGCAGAACACGAGAGTATTTAATGTGAGGAGGTACATTTCTCGATTTCCACTCAAATATTCTGTAAGGAAGGTGATGCTTTGAAGTTGCATGACTGACTGAGATCTTTTTTTCCTTTCCTATTTTGTCCAGTCTGCAAACACAAATCTGATGCATACATTATTACTTTTGCCAACTGATTATCTGTCTCCTAATAAACCAATATTAGAAAGTGCAGGAGCTATGCAAGCCCATGAAATTCAGCTACATGTACTACATTGTACCAAAAAAAAGCCTTCTTCAGAAATTTTTAAATAACTTTTCTCAAAATGCAGAGTTTCTTCTGAGCATGAAGGAATTGCAGCTCATCATCAAGAAAAGGCTCGAACTCAGATGCCCTAGCAGATATTGTACTTCAACTACTGCCCAGTTGCCTCTGTGTGCTATTCAGAATAGGCAGCTTGTCATATGCAAAACCCTCCAAATCTGAACTACACTTGTTGTTATAGTCATATGTGTATGTGAAAGGGAGTCTTGATCTTCTGAAAATTCAGGTTCTGATTCAGCAGATCAATATTAAAGAAGCTGCAAACGATGTGGATGAGGACACAAACAGCAGAATGTACTGAAACATCCTATCCTCCTGGACCACAGTTTTTAGAAACCAACGGCCACATTTTCTTGTGATACAACTGCCACAAATTCCATAGAAGTCACTCCATGAATGAAAGTCAGTGCGAGCAATTCGCAGTACTGTGGGATTTGTCACATGTGGTGGGAAGAATATCCTTTTCTGTAGTCTTTATCTCCAATGCCTTTTTTCGCCTTTGTTTGGAGCACCTGCAGCCCAGAAATGAATGATTGCTGAGAGCAGGACAAGGATTTAAAAAAATTTAAACACCATGTTATCATGTTAAACACCCCATTTATCTTCACATGTTGGTATCGAGGAGAAAGATGTTTACTTCAGCTATGTAAAACAATGCAGAAAGTAATGTTTTGCTGTGTACACATACTTCAGCTAAATAAGGTGCTTGTTTCTCTGTCTCCAGAAAATCAGTAACACTTCAAACTGAACGGGGAGCCATGAGGGATGGAGAAGTGGGGGAATGAAACTCTTTTTATACACTGTTCAGGCAATGCTTAAAAGTTTTTAAAGATCTGGTGAATCAAAGGTCACCTGGGGGTTAGATGTGGTAGTGGAAAAATATCTGGCTGGCATAGTGCATGGAATGTGTTGCAATCGCTTTGAGAAACTGTGGAAATCCAAAGCTGAGGAATTTTATAGAAATTAAGGAGTTACTGGCAGCATTTTTTGACAGAAGACAGCACAGTGGAAATATCCTCATCCTGAAAAACTCCCGATGACATTTCTGGCTCATTTGGTTTTATTGTGTGGCAATAGACTGACATCTAGTGGATCTGGTCCACTCAGGAATGCTGGGCCTAACCAAGTCTGGGGAGAAATTGTCTGATCCAATGTTTTTTTACTTTTTAATGGAAAAGTACACTTTTGACTAGGCAAAAACTTTCCTGGAAGTCCTTCCCTTGCTTTTTCATAGGAAACCACAATTCTTTCATAATTTGCCTTTTTGAAACAATTCCCCCCAACATCTGTCATTTTTGTCTGAAACCTAACATGCATTTTTTTTTTAATTTATTTTGGAAATATTAATTTTTTTCAGTCTCACATTGAAATTTTCCAAACAGCTACATTCCCAATCTCTGTCCCCGTTAGATATCCGCTGCTGCTCTACAGTCCCAGGAAAGGCAGCAAAGGTCTGCTCTGCATGGAAGAGTCACAGTTGTACAACTGAGTTGTACATCTTGGTTAATACCCTCTTGATTTGGACTGAGGACACAACTCCCAGGCTGGGTGCTTGTGAAAAGGGTGAGGATTTCCCTCTTCATGGAAGAGCAGGACTATGAAGCTCATTTCTTAGCAGTCACATGGCAGAGCAGTGCCAGGGCACAGCATCCCCTTCGTGATCTCTGCTTTGTAACCCAAGCAAAATACAAGAAAATTAAAGCTTATGTGGTTTTCCCATTCACAGCAATGTCACTTCCTCAGGTGCTGGGTTTGTCTCCAGGTGGTGACTTTATGAATCCTCTTATAACCAAAGCCATCTTTTCCCTTTGTTCTGCACTTCTGATCTGCCATTCCCACTCCTAGGTGTGATTAATCCCCTTTCCCTCTCAAAGGCCTCTCCTGTGGCATGGTGGGAGGCCTGACTGTGGCCTGTCCCACTGCAGCAAGGATGAACCACCACCATGGCTGTCCTTGGATAAGAGCCTATCACACACCATGGGGGTGAAGCCCATCTTCCCTGGCATCTGTGAACAGGAACGGTTTAGGGCTTCTTGTTTTCCAGCGAGCATTTTGCTGTGTTAAACCATGAGAGACACTAAGCAAGGGAAAGGGAGAGGAGTCAGCAGAGCTGAGAGGTCTGTGACCAGCCATGGTAGGGTAGTTGGTGGGTAACAGCAGGAAAGTCCTCCTTGTCTCCATCCTCAGTTTTAAAATGGAGACTATAGCTGGCTGCCAGCTGCCTACTGGTCTGATCTGCTGGGCTGCTGAGATATCTTTGTGCCTGACAGAAGAACAGACCAGTAATGGTCATCCCTGAACAACTGAAAAGGTAACAAGTCCCTCTCCACACCAGGGAAACGACACCAGCAATGACATCCAGCTCTGGTGGTGGCTCAACAACCCCATTTCCAACAGTACAGGCTATGAACCAGCAGACCAGAAGGCCTGGGTATAAAACTGGAGGAAGGTTGGTGGGACTGATAGCTGTCCCAGGCACGGCTGCAGTGAGGGCTGCACTGCTCATTGAGAAACAAACTTACGGAGGCCTTTTATCAGCTTCCTTACTCTTTCCCCACTGCAAACACCACCAGCAATCCAGTATTCAATTGCCCTTGCTTCAACGGGACATCTGCTTGAAAGAAATAATTTATTTAATGCTGGGGTAGTGAAAGATGTACTCTATGGACTCTGTTCACAAAGTTTGAGCAAAAGAGCTTTTTTCAGATAGGAGACTCTGAAATAATGGAGAGAAGTTTCATTGAATTTCTTTCACTGCTCAGTTTTAGTTAACTAATAATTTTATTCAGCAGACTGATTTGACTATAAGCCTGTGTTGTTTAAGAGCAGCTGGGACAATAAATCAATTCACATATGAGTTACTCTTCCCTGCTTTAGAGGAGAGTACGAACAGGACTCGTCTTAGGAAAAAGCAAAGAGACATTATACCAAATGACGTAGTAGTTCAACTGTTGTGGAAAAATGAGCCTGGAAGAAATAGTGCACACATTGACAATAAAATTTGATTTTATTTGAGTACATACAATGTTTGCAAGTCTTCTTATCTCATGGTTTCTATACTACAGCAAAGAGTTTTCCAGGCTTGTTTTGACGCATTTTTTTATAGTGCTATTTCATTCCTGGAACTAGAGGAAAAATGAATAAGGAGCAAATTTCCAGCACTGGTGCAGCTGGGAATTTCACCTTGATGGTGAAAAGCGATTGGATCCAAGTTTGGACAGAGACCGGCAAGAAGTCTAACAGGTGCTCAGCCACAGTATTTGCAAACCTTCTTTTCTTTTGCCCAAAAAAGAAAGAGAATCTGTCCTGAATGTATTTTAAACCACAAACAAATGTGGTAATGCTGGAATATTGCCCATTTTCCCATTACTCGTTGGTTCTGATAATTTAAAGTGAAGCATTATATTAATTAGAATTTGCTGTGATTTTTACCGTTAGCAGTAGTAGCCATGTTAACAGCTCGAATATCTTTTAAATACTGGAAGACCAAATGTCTTGGTTGACAAACCTTCTTAAAATGTGCTGGTGTTCTCTTGGAGGGAGGCAGGTGGTGCTAGCTGAGCAGGCCGGAGCAGGCCAGAAAAATGGCAGCAAGTAGAGGTGGCCAAGTGGCCTGGTGCAGGCTGGCACAACTCCCAGACCTCAGGCCAGTCATTCCGCTAGCCCTCAGATTGTCCTCCTGGCACTTCTCCCACAGCCTTCGAAGCCGAAACTCGTCTTTGATTGCGTTCAAAGGCAGATTGTCTTTGCTGCTTGGCCCCGGTCCCTGCAGCAGCAGAATATCCTAATTATTTTTGCAGACCCAGAGCAGCGCTGTTTTGCCATCGCGGCAGGCCTGATGTCAGCCTGTCTGAGGGGCAGCACATAGGTTAAATAAGGCTACTGTGCATGTCGTTTTCCTTCCTCATCCAGGAGTAACAGTGAATGTTTGTGGTCTCATCTGCCCTGGAAGCTCAGTGGCCCTTTCACTGGTGGCAAATTCCTCAACACCAGTCTCATCAGGATCAAACAGAAACAGCTTTCTGGGCTTAGGAAAAAACTAATGACCAAAGCCCTGCCAAATGCTGTGTCTGGTGCAGTTCCTCCCTAAATTCCCATGGGAATTGAATGGGGAAATCAGGGCAATGTAATGCCAGTTTTTGCCTTGTTATTCCATCCTCCATAACTGTAAAATGTCACAGATTTTATCTCCATTTAGAGAGATATGTAAGAAAAAAGCAGGAAAAGCAAGTTTACTTTTCTTTGATAAAGTGAAAGTCTATGAACAGGATTTATCTCTCTTTTTGCCTCCAATGCATTTAACTATTTTTTTTGTAAAAACAGCCACATCTGAGCTGGACTTAAATCATGCACTTATTTTTGGCAACCCAGTCTGCCATGTCCTTTGCCTGTAACCCTCCAAAGAAAATTATCCCTCCGAATTAAATATGCATATAAGTCTTGTCTACTGCACAGCTCTTCCCTGGACCATGCTTCCAGCTGGATGCAGCCCCCAGCTAAGGTCAAGACCAGCCCTTGGCATGCAGCTCTAGGACAGCCACCTCCAACCTTGCCTGTCCAGCAGGCTCTGCCGAGACCTGGCCTCAAGGGGCTTGGCAGAGCTCTGCTATCATCTTAAGCTGTACCCAGAGCTCCAAAGAAAGCCAGGGAGACCTCAGAGATCTGTTAGGATCAAGTCCAGAGAGGGTTTTGGGTGCTCTGAGCTTCACAAGATCAAAGTTTTAGATGGGCGGCTTCAGTTCAACACACAATGCATGACGTGAGCTAGGCACCTCAGGACAGGAGGGAGCTTCAAGAAAAACCCAGCATGGAGTGGGAAACCAACAGATCTCACCAGTGCCTTCAGGACAGGGACTTCTGCTCTTCCCTCATTGCTTCTGGTACTGCACCTTGATTTTTAAGATTTTTCCCCCATTCACTTAGAAGTCATAATCCTTAAGACAGGAGCCTAAATACCTCTTTTTCAAAAAGGACCAACAAGTCACTCCCTTTACCTCTGATCCTCATTCCTACTCCTCTGAAGAAATGGCAGAAATTAAACCCATTTGCCTCCTCTGTTCCCATCCTACCACACTGTCCTCTCACTGAGGATAGGATACTCATAAAAGAGGAACTGAGGTGTTGCCTTGCCAGCATTATTCTCAGATATGTGGAGCATTCACCACTGCGAAGGCCTCCAGACTGGATTAATGAATAACTGTGGGATGTGGTGAGGACAGTATCCCAGTGACAGTCTGCTTTAAAATCCCTGTCTCCAGTGACTGGAGCTACCAGTTGCATTACGTAGCATTTTGGGACATCGCAGGGTTGGCTCCGGGTAGGTGATACTGGCTGCTTGTGCTGAGCAGTCGGGAGAGCTGCGCTTTCTGCTCGTTTCCTGACAGCTGTGTGCCTGCCTTCTGCTCTTTGGTTTTGCAATTGGGGTGTCTGTTCAGCATCCCAGCCGCCAGGCAGAGATTAGCAACCACTATAGCAAAGTTTTCTTTTTCCTACTTACCAGAGGGCTAAAGATCATGTCCATTTTTTTCTTTAAATATGAACTTTGCAACTGTCTTTTGAGCCTGTGTCAGCTGGAGGTGAGATGAGGATGCTGTGCTCTGCACAGGGCAGTGGTTCAGCTCTGCTTGGAGGCTGCAGCTGATAAGTTCAGCCTTCCATGAGGCATTTCCTTCCATGAAGATACCAAATGTGGACTCTCCACAGACTTGCACTGACAGAATGGGTTTTAAAAACCAGTCTTAGGAAGCCAAAACTTTCCTAAAAGATGTCTTCTTTTCCCTGATGCCTTAGCAATGTGCCATTGTTGAGCCCCACTGTTGTAGGAGCAGGAGCACAGCAGGAAATTCTCTATTAGGGCTCAATGTCTTGGAAATTATTTCTCCGCAAGCCACATGCAATCATTAGTCTCCGAGAGAGAATCATATTCCTTTCCTGCAAGGAGGTGGGTGGGGAACGGAGGGACAAAAAGCGCTGCAGATGGCAGGGGGTTGAACTCATTTCCTTCCCTCTGATCTAGCTGTGTTTTGGGGCTATGCTCAAGGAAATGCAAAGTGATTGTTTTAATACACTTCAAAGTCTGCCAAAGGTGCCAGAGCATTGGGACCACTTTCTCTTATGAGCATCTATGTAAATAAAAAGTCATACATGAAAAAAAAAGCAGAAACAGGTTATCAAGACTTCTGAAAAATAGGTTTCTTCCCTTGCTGCTGCTGCTATTGACAAAACCAACCTGCTTCTGAATGCCCTGGTGAGAAATTGCTGCTCTAATTTGTGCCAGTGAGCTTTATGGAATGAAACTCTAGGGAGAGGTTTTTTCAGGAAAATCATCCCAACACCAGTTTTGGGAACTGCCATCCCAACACCAGTTTCATCAGCCGCACAGGATGGGAATTTTGGGGAGTAAGAACTTCCATTGTGAGGGAGCAGGAGAGGTAAGGGGGTGGTTATTGAAGTCCAACATTGGTTTAGCTGTGAGACCAAGGCAGCACGATGGCTGACACGTAACTTTTAAGAACAGGTTAGACAAACATCTGTCAGGCATGACAAATGTTCATGGAAGAAATGGAAATCATGATCAGCTAAAGCTCCCAGCAGCTCTGTTTTCTATCATTTCTGGGCTGCTCTGTGATTCTTTGGTCAAGTATATAGCACACTTTTTAATTGTGACTGGCAAATCTAGACATAACCAATAAAACTGGATTGTAACATTAGAGCTGTTTGTGTAGCAACTGGCTTGAGTAGGGCTGGGAAGACATGTGTGTAAGGGAAATATGTGATATGTCGGGTGGTCTTTGCTCATCCTCCAAAAATGCCTTATGTTCCTAATTTGTTGACTATCTCTATTAATTATCATATTTATCTGAAACAGTTTTAAAAGCATAAAGCATTATGTCAATGGAAAAAGCTACTAGAGGTCTGTTGGAATCTTTCTGTTTATGCTTCATCTGTAAAAATTACATCAGTTCGAGGAAAAGGAAAATGAGCCAAACAGAAAGGCATGCACAACAGGTGAAGAACAAACCGGGCAGCACTCTACTGAGCCTCTCTTATCATCTACAGAACACACTGCAGTGTGCCCTGAAGGTCTGTCCTCAATGATCTTGAACAGGAATGGCACTGTCAGAAGGTCCTGATGGAAAAATGCTTCTCCTTTTTATTTTCATGGGGCTTCTATCCACCTTTCATAGTTTACATCACCAGCAGCATCGCAATAAATAGGCAATGGTGTTTCAGGTGGCGTCACTGAATGGCTCCAAGCTACCTGAACTATTCTGGAGCTTATTTGTTACCCTACTGTTATGTCCAAAGTGCAGTTGATGGAGTCTCCATGCTACAAGTGTGTCTCTGCCTCTGAGCTACTCTCACTAGCAGGCTAGATCCTATGTTCCCAAGTGCAGCTGTTCCACTGCATTCGTCCTGTGATGACATTGAGTTGATGAGATGGGATGAAGTGGCATTCTAAGAGAAGACTCACTTCTAACTG
>NW_010177902.1:1244-2195 GCF_000695765.1 Mesitornis unicolor | reverse complement strand
GCTCGAGTCAGAGCTCTCTGTTCAGCCAGGCCTTCCCCACAACATGTTACATGAGTTACAACATGTAGCAGAAGTGTGCAAGGATCAACCACAGCCTCTCGCTCACCTTGCCCACCTCTGGACCAGACAACAAGGAAGATGATGTGTCCCACCAGGGATGCTAGGTACCATTCAGTTTTTGGCTTTAAGCTAGCTTGGGGATTGTGCAGATGCTTGTCACAGAATCATAGAATCATTGAATGGTTTAGGTTGGAATGCACCTTAAAGCTCATCCAGTCCAACCTCTGCCATGGGCAGGGACACCTCCCACCAGACCAGGTTGCTCAAAGCCCCATCCAACCTGGCCTTGAACACTGCCAGGGAGGGGGCATCCACAGCTTCCCTAGGCAACCTGTGCCAGTTTTTCACCACCTTCACAGTAGAGAATTTCTTCCCAGTATCTAGCCTAAAAACCTACCCTTTTCTAGTTTAAAACCACTTCCCCTCCTCTTCCCCCTTGTCCTTCCCACCCTCACCACTGCTACAAGACTGGGAGTGGCTGACATGCCAGAGGGTTGTGCTGCCACCCAGGGACAGGCTGTAGAATTGGGGTGGTAGGGACCTCATGCATGCAAGTGCAAGGTCCTGCACCTGGGGAGTGTCACGGCATCGCACCAAAATGGCTACACACACACAAATAACGAACTCAAACAAGCTTTTAATCTGGAACTGAAACGAAGCAGACAAAACTTCATTCACCAAAACAACACTCCACTGACATTCAACAAATACAGGTTCGATATGCTGGTTGGGAATATTACCAGACACAGCTGAGTTAGGAATTCTTAAGTTTCTGGCCAAACGATCCAAAACGTGCACTCACTCACTCACCAAAAAAAGGAGGGCTCTCAATCTCGAGAA
Organism: Mesitornis unicolor; assembly: GCF_000695765.1. NCBI lineage: Eukaryota > Metazoa > Chordata > Aves > Mesitornithiformes > Mesitornithidae > Mesitornis > Mesitornis unicolor. The sequence goes on along the minus strand of NW_010177902.1, from coordinate 1,295 downwards.
GTTACCTTAAGTGGCATCCCAACTCAAGGGGAGGGTCCCCAGCTGCAGACC
>NW_010177902.1:0-974 GCF_000695765.1 Mesitornis unicolor | reverse complement strand
ACAGGATTCAACTGGTTTCCTTGGAGTGGTGGTACAGTCACCTCTTGCCTCCAAAGTTAAAAGGGAGCGCAGCCTTGGTGATCTTTGATGCTCACTGTGCATAATTTCCCAATTGTTTTACAATTATGTTGGGATATCAATAACTTGATACATCTTATAATGACGCAAATTACAACTATCATAACGACAATCATTATCAGATTGTAGGAGTCTAGTTAGGTAACCAGAAGAGAAAATCCAAACAGGTAAAACTTTACCCAACCAGTAACCAAGCCCACCTATCCACAGTCCAGCAAGAATAGCTTCTGAATCTCTGGTCATCTTGAAGCGCCATCAATAAATCTGGAATGCAGACACTGCACTCATCTATTGACAGATCCAGGACTGTAGCATGGGATATTGCCATTTACACGCCACCCCGTGGCCCCATTGGTGGGTTGGAGGATGTAGTTACATTCTGCATCCCATGTTGCTGTTCATCTTGACTGCTGTCATCACTGCAACAGGGAAGTTCACTCCTTTATTGTCCTGTAAAAAAAAAAACCCACAAAACGATGCCTCGGTCCCTTGAAACCGGGCTTTGGGGTTAGAAATCAGGAATTATCCACCGAGCACTAATATGATGGGTTTTTTCATCTTCATCTAGGGCTTCCCATGCATATAAGCCTCTGGGTTTTGCCAGGGTCATGGGCACAATGCCAATAGAAGGTAGTTTCACCATGACAGGCTGGCCCACATTAATCTTTAATGGAAGCTTATTCTTTTCACTGTCTGGTATGGCATAATTGCCCATTGGTTTATCAGGGTGGAATGCCCTGATTTTGGGGCTCCCGTAATTTCCCCAACGATTATTAATGATAAGGACTGCTTGTGCAAGCCGTGTGTCCCAACTGGGTCATGAGACATTTGCCTGTTTTTTAATCAGACCGTTGGTCCGCTCGACGATTCCATTGGCTTGTGGGTAGTATGGTGTA
>NW_010177901.1:0-36848 GCF_000695765.1 Mesitornis unicolor | reverse complement strand
CTTTTCCAACCGAGCGATTCTGTGTGTGATAAGTTTAAATACTGAATAAATCCTGAACACCACACACTTTCCCCAAAAGAATTGGCTGCAAATGTATTTTAACTTTTCTAATTTTAATATACTTACTGAAACAGATAATCTGAAGTAGCCCCACAAAGCTCTTGTGTCTTTTTCAGGAAAGGCAAGAAAGACAATGTTCTGTAAACAGGTTGATCTGACAGGCTTCTAGTAAACCATCAGAAATTAATAAGATGGAAAAAAACCCCAACCAAACCCAAAAAATCATTCCAAACTGATAAAGCACCAAAGAATGTAAAAATTACTCAGTACACTATATGGAAAATCTATCTTGTGATGTTAACTTATTTTCAGTTTTTAAGATAACAATTTTGATGAATAAAGATATTTGTGTATATAGAACATAGTCGCCTTCAACGTTATGATAGGAAAATAGCACTATTTATATTTATAAAGCCCATGTTAAATGAATTAAGAGTTAGCTAGTTGTCAGATCTCAAAAGTAGTTGTTACTGGAGGTGTTTTCTAGCAGAATCTTGGAGATAAATAATTGGTCTAATATTATTTAGTCTTCCTTCAGTAGTCCAAAGGAAATATAAAATCACTTAGAAGTCACTTAGAAAGCTTGGTGGACAGCTAAAGTATCAGAGTCAAGGAATCATTGAGAATGAGAAGTAAACTAAACATTTTGAAAGAAAAAAAGTAAATGCAAAGTTACATACATAGTAACAAATAATACAGTTAATGCCTATACATTAAGAGGTAGGAGCAGATAGAAGAGGCTACTCCAAGGAGACAGTATGATTATTTAATTTTGGTCCCCACTATACAAAAAAGATGTGGACAGGTTGGAAAGGGTCCAGATAAAGGCCATGAGGATGATCAGAGGACGAAGACCTGCTGTGTGAAGAAAGGCTGAGAAAACTGGGCCAGTACAGCCTTGAGAAGAGAAGGCTTAGGGAAGACTTTATTATGATGTACCAGTACATAAAGGGTGGCTACCAAGAAGATGGAGACTCCCTTTTCACAAAGAGTCACATAAAAAAAAAGCGGCGTAATGGACACAAGTTTTTCTGGAGAGATTCTGACTGAACTCCAGAAGAAATTTTTTTTTACCATGAGATCAATCAGACATTGGAATAATTCCCAGGAAAAGTGGCAGATTCCCCTACACTGATCAGTTTTAAGAGTCTGCTTGACAAAGTGCTGACTCATCTCATTTAAACTACACTTCTACATTTAAAGGTTCGACTAGATGAGATCCTTGTGGTCCCTTCCAATCTGGTATTTGATGATTCTATGAAAAAGATTGTGATCAGAGCGGATAAATAATTCAGCATGATCTCTATGTGTGATGTTGTGGCAAATGAAGCTGTAATGTGATCTATGGTTGTTGAGAACAGTAGAAGGGTCTCTTTTTTCTACCCTTGTGTTGGGCAGTGATTTTAACAATATTGGAAAACTGTGTCTGTTTTGGGTGCCTGGCCTTTCATGACTATGAAGAAAAGTTAAATTTCAGAAAGATGAGACCTATAACTAACTTTCAAGAAGTGCTCAGAGAAATTCACAAAATGACACTCTTTTAAATAAATAGATCAAAACCTTGTGATTATAGTGTGTTAAGACTTTGACAAGAAGAAAATGTAGGATACGCTACAGGAGAAGAAGTTAAGAAAAATGAATAATTTGAAACTGAAGCTAGGTAAACTGGAAAAACCTTTTGAACGAGGTCATGATAACTGACTATAGAAAAATAAAAATTTAATTAGTATTTTCTTCAACTCTTAGTTTCTTGGTGCCTGGATTTCTTTCAAGAAAGTCTGATTCTTTTCTTTTTCTTCCCGTTTCAGGAATAGAGTTGGTTTGGGTTTTTGTGGATTTTTTGTTGTCTCTTGAATTTTCAGTTGCTCTGTTTAGTGCTGCAACATATTGTGTCTGATTGCATCGATTACATTGTGCTTCCTGAAGTAAATAATATATTGTCAAGTTATGTATTATTTAATCCTGAATAGGACCTTCACATGTGAACACACAGGTATAAATTTACAATTTGTTGCGGTGCTGGAAGCTGTATTTGCCAGAAGGTAAGAAGGAAGAGATGAGTGAATTCAGTTTGTCTGGTGTTGAACTTACTTGGATATTGACTGAGAAGTTCAAGTTGAATTCCATCATCTACTTAGGAGAGATTATAAAATGTTTGTAAAGGCAATGTATTTTTTTTCTATCTAAATACCCACCAATGCTAACAAAGGAAAAAGCAAGCATTGAATAATATTTCAAGACCCTCAGCTACCTACAGTTCATCTAACACTAATGAGGGGCAGAGCGGAAGGCTGTGTTATTCCTTTGAATTTTAAAATGATTAATTTTAGTACATTTAAGGCTTAATCCACATCTGGCACTCCATTTAATAATTTCATCATAATCATATAAACAGTAATATTTGAGGCCCTAAGTTTATACATATTACATTACAATATAGATACTGTTAAGTTATTGTCCGATAATTTTCAGTTTTGTTTGCATTACTTCCAGTGTAATTAACCTGGTGGAAACTAAGTCTCAAATAGTTGTTTATGGTGGCACCCAAAGGTTTTCTGAGTTTTGCCTTGGCTGAAAACCTGAATCTCGCAACTTTATGTGGTAAAAATTCTGGATTTACAGAGAATTGTATAGACTTAATGGGTTTTCTGATTTTTATTAAAAACTATGTTCTGATTCTCTAGTGATAAGTTTGCACCTACACCTCCAATTTCCAATGCATTATTCCTTATAGCTAACAATAAGCAAATTGAGAATTAAGTTTACTTACTAGCTTGAGCAGAAACTGCAATACTTTGATAGGTTTAAGTATTGATGCATGGACTGCAGTAGTGCATTATGCATGACTAAGAAGCTACATGTGGAGATTGTATAAAGTCTGTGCTAGCTGTGACATTGCTCATACTGATGTTCAAACTCGTGTCTTCACCTTGGCTTTTTTAGTCCTGCAGTACTGAAGAAAGAAGAACTTCCAAAGTCTCATATGACAGTTTTTCTTCTTTCAGTCGACCCCAGAAATGAGCTGGGAAAGTGGATACGTATGACCCGTGTTCATTGACACAGACAACTTGTGATAAGTCTGTGATAAGTGAGGGAACTTAACTGTAGTGATTTATGCCAAATGTACCCTCACTACTGAGAGAACCAATGTTACTGCAGTGTTAACAGGGTTAAAAGTGTTTTTTTATAGATCACTCTATTTTCTTCATTTTTACTTAAATGCCAATAATTTAAAGTTCAGTTAAGAAATCAATTTACAAATATATTGCATCCTTCCACTAACAACCTTTGTATGACCCCCTTTTGGCTTCTATAGGTATATTTATTATTGATAGTTTTTTGTGCAATATTTTTATAGAATATATTCAGACTATTAGTTGCCTGTAAACCGTTTGCTGAGTACTTGCTGTTTGTTGTGCTTGTGTCTGTGACCACAGATTTAGTGTTGGTATTGGTGTTGCAAGCAGGTAACAGATGTATTAAGCAAGAGGATTGCTAATGAATTCTTGTCAAAATTTTAATTGCTCCTGTGAATGTCCACTTACTGTCAAAATATTTACAAATTGTGAATCTGGTTCTTGAGTGCATAACTATTAATAGCAAATTAATTCTGGTGCTTTAAGTTAAAAAAGTAATGCTTTTTTTTTAACTGTACTATTACCTTGAACTGAAAGGCTAGACCACCTGGTATCAAAACTATTAACTCAAATAACATACATAATATTTACTCAGGGATAAACAGAAAAGTGCTATTTTGTGATTAAGGACACTGGATTACATTTTCATATTATTAGATGTGTTTTGTGTGATAGATATAGATATTTTCCTGGATTTGTTATAAACTTATGATATAATTCTGAAAGAATATAAATTATTTCCTTTGTGTACAAGACTTCCAATTATAAAGTGGGATTCCAGGATTTGCTTTCAGAATTTTAATCTTAACCTTTTACTACAGATACGACTTTGCAGCTGTTGAGATCAACAGAAAAACTCTTACAGATTTTCTGAAGTAAGAATGGGCACCACATAACTGGTTTTATAGTTATGCATTGAATGTCTGAGTTTAACTGTGATGCAAAAAAGTTAAAAAACCTGTAATTTATGACTTACTAATAAAATTACAACTTCACAATTTGACAATTTTATTTGTCAAGGCACCGTCATATATGATGATATGTATCTACTTCCAGAAAAATATTTTTCTATGTTTGCTGACTCATTTATATTAGAGGACAACATCTTCTCTTATCAATATGTCATTATTTGTTAAATTCAACATAATATACATTTAATTGTTTAATTACATATAAATTAGTTTCAACCTAATGTGAACTTGGAATTATAGGTTAACAGTATGGTACTTAGGCACTGTGGTTCCATAAGGAGTATGCACTCGAGGAAAAAAGAATGAGCAAGAGTTCTTACTGAAGAACTGTAAAAATGTATTAAAAAATATTCCCCTAGAGTAGAATTATAAATATTACTGTAAACATTTGAAAATAACATTATTCAGCTTCAACCTTTATATACTGTATTTACACATAATTGTTATTACTGAAATTCTTGAAGTTTATTCTTCCTATGCAAAATATAAAAGTTTTCTAAGATTCAGTATTGATAAAGTAAATAAAAAAAAGTTTAGCAATAAATTGCTCTATCTTCTGAACTATTTTCCATACTTTTGAGTCCCATAAGGTTTGTATACTGCTCAGTTTGGTGATTATTATGACGTTATGATGTTAAGTTTATTTGTTCAAAACTGAAAGATAAATATCTTGATTGTATGTATTAACCAAATATATCTCAATACATTAATATTATACTACTACAATAATATAGCATTCTACATCAAAGGCCATCTTAGGTTACATGATAATATTTTGGGTGGGATGTGGCTTTATTAAAATGAGTGCACTCACTGTCTTCAGCATTGAGCCGATCTTAAAATTATTTACCATATTCAGGATTCTAATATTTGAAGTGGCATTTTACAAATACAAAGAAGTACAAATCTGTACAGCTGAGTGCATATTTGCTATACTGAAGTATCTCTCTAGCTCAGCCAACTTTCTGCTACAGATCATTTACAAAAGTGTTTTCAGAGTGCCATGGTAATCTCAGCTGTATGTATTATAGGTGGTTGAAGACCTTTTTTAAAAAATACTAAATAAGCATCTGTATGAGAAAAAATAAAATGCTCTAGTGCTATCAATTGATTATTTTTTTTATCCCATTCTGAAAACATGAAATTATTTGACAGAACTATAAAACAGGCAAAAGTAGATAATACTACCACCATTTAGAACAGTACCCTGAGAAAGATCATGATGATATTAAAGTGTTGCTAGCTTTCCTGAATGCCAAAGGCCAGCTGAGGTCCTTCTGAAAATAACACACAAAACTTCTTTTTCAAAACAGTGAATATTATGGAACATTGTGTCTGCTAAAGTATAAAAAAAGGTAAACAAACTATGATGGACGTAACCTGTCAAGGGACAGTAATATCACTGCTATGTAGTGATGTCTGGAATTTTATTTTGCTTAATTCTAATGAATTATTAAGAAGAAATGAATCTGTGACTACAATTTCAACTCCCATATATTATATTTTCGTAATTGTATTTACATGGTAACTGATATGAATAATCATTCTCTTCTGTCATTTTTGGTTCAAATAAAAACTAGTCGAGAAGTGGCTAGGAAAGCAACTTTCTTGAAATAGGTGGTAATCTGAAGCTTTGTATTATATGAGTATATAACTTAATTTCAGCTGTATTTTCACATCAATATTCAGCTGTATTTTTGTCCAGAATTTGCTACCCTTATATTGAGTAGTACTGGATAGACCATGATAATTGTGATACTAAAACATACCTCAGCCTAAAGCAGTCAGACTGATGGCAGCTCATGATAGCAATGCTAATTATACTTGTTATTCTGATATCTCTCATGAAATAAAACTGTTTTAGATCAGTCATGCTTAGTCAACCTTCTAGTCTTCTACAATGAGATGACTGGCTCAGTGGACGAGGGAGAGCATTGAATACTGTTTATCTTGGCTGTAGCACGGTTTTTTATGCTGTCTCCTATAACATCCTCATAGGCTAGCTGATGAAATACGGGCTAGGTAAGTGAGCTGAATTGAGTCAGGAAGATTGAAACTGACTGAATTGCCAGGCTCAAATAGTTGTGATCAGAGGTACAAATTTCAGCTGGAGAACAATCACTAGCAGCATACCCAAGGTTGTCCAGAAAGGTTGTAGACCTCCATCTGTGGACACATTTAAAACATAACCCCACGCAGTCCTGAGCAATATTTGTAGCTGACCCTGCTCTGAGCTGGAGGTTTGGGCTAAAGAATCTCCAAAGGTGTCTTCCAGGCTCAAACACTCTGTGATTCTGCATATTTTGACACTTAAATTTCTTTCCTGCAGACTGAAATTATATTAAAATGCCAGGATCTTCATAAGGTTAGAACAATGTTGAGCTGATTTTTCTATGAAGTAGTTATGAAAATAATATTTGTAGCAACTCAGATGGTCCAAAATTTGATCTTCTGGTTCACAAGACATGTTTATAATCTAATACGGTTTCTACCTTCCAGAGACGGAGTACCACTGGCTAATGCCAAAGCCCTTGCTCTTCCAGTGAGAATCTTTGGTTGTATATTTTTATCTGATTCTGTGTCTTTGAGAGTCCTTTATTTGGTTATAGTGGGAGGATTATATCTGGAAAGAATGTCCCAGAGATTGTATGATCAGTTTCTGGCTGGGAATTTGGACTCATTTATCAAGGGAGATATGGCCCTTTTTGATGTTATGAATCAACTGACCAGGAGAGTCATGGTATAATAATGTTAAAAGTACACAGATATTGTACACAAATACAATCCCTTTTTTATTTCATATAAAGGTTTTAAAAGTCGTAAAGCTGCCTGTAGACAAATTGACTTATTGGACACCAGATCTGTTTTGCTTTATGGTCCTGCCTTATTACAAGTTACTTATCTTCATCCAACTAGGAAATTCTTCTCTGTTAGGCTCTGAGCACTGGACAGTCCTTCCTCTTCTCCTCTTTACCATTTCTCTCCACAACAGGTTTTAGTCATTGTGGGAAAGTTGATTCAGCCACCTGCTCTAAGCCATTTTCAGACTATAATAATTTTTCAAGGAAATCCCCATCACTGCCAGATGTCCAGAAGCAAGGTCAATGTTGGGAACTCTGAGCTAACCTAGGCATCTCTTATAACATAGACTTTATTCAACAAAGTATTTGCCTGGTGTTTTTCAGAATGCTGCAGGCTCTTCCTTACAAGTTCTCTGGAAATCAGGTAGATGCAGTTTAGCACTTGGCTTGCCCCAGGCTATTAAGTCCTGCAGAGAGGCAGAACATAACATCTCAGCCCTGGGACTGCTTGTCTGGGTTTGTTAACATGCAAACCGCATTCACATAGCTTCCTGTTTGCTTTATGCCATGACCTATCCTCTCAAAAAGAGCCTAACTGTGCTAAATTCTCAATGTTGCTAATGCCAGTGGAGTGGAACTGCACTTAAGTGTTGGCGTGAAATTTCCCTGGGGTTAACAAATACTTAGTCCATGAGTGCATGGGCAAGTATTTAAAGTCTGTTGGCATAAACTACTTTGACAATACACACAAATAATCTGAAAGAAGCTAGGCAAAAAGAAAAGGATGTCTGAAATGCAGGAGCTGTTTCAGTCTGATCTTACTAGTAGCCAGTGGGATGCCCAAAAACCTGCCAAAGACTGAGAGAGGTAACAAAGGCAAAGGCACATTCCTGAGAAGCATCTCAGAGCTGTTCTGAGGTTAAGCTGTGGCATAAAGAAACTCCAGAGAAAGTCATGACTCCAACTAGAGTTTATCAGGGTAAAGGCACAGAATCAGCAGTTGGGCCAATTATTCCTTCTAGAGACTACCACCAAGAAGTCCTGTGCTGTGCTAAAGAGAGACCACACGATCTGTCTCACTGTTAGAAACTTGAGAAGTAACTCATGTCCATGGTCCTTGCCACAATTGCAGTGCTCCAATAAATGGAGAATAAGAATATTGTTTATTCATCCTGCATGTCACAGTACCTGAGTTTCAATATTGTTTGTCTTATTAATGCTTGTTACTTAATAGTTGGCATCTGGTTAGAAGTTTTATACACACACACACACACACACACACATATATACACACATATATCTATATATATATACTGGATTTTCTGGCAGATTTTGCTGAAGTAGAATTCAGATTTGTCCACTGTTCCAGGTCCTACATTTTCTTGCTTTCCTCTAGTTCCCAAAAAGGTCCTTATAATGGTGCCTGAAGTTAAAGGCAAATTACTAAAAAATGGTTTTGCATTTCATTTTCACTTAGTCCTACGTCTATGTTGTTCCACTTTCTCCACCGCTTTCCCATGTAGCTTGATTTTCCTTAATCCCTCAATCCCTTTGCATGACCATTCTTTGTTAAAGGAAATGTAACTGTTAAGACAAAACCAATACATCCAAGGCAGTATTACTTTAGAAAGGTGGCAGTAAATATGCTGCTTACTCCTTCAGAATCTAGAAATACAGCTTGATCATTGCACTTAACTATTTAGATTTTTATATACATAAAATTAAAAACAGCATAGTGGTTCTTTTAGAAGTTTCATGTTATAGTGCCTGGGAAATATACAGTGATCTGCTTCTTTTAATGATGCTGTGGTGTATTGGTCTCTGCCATTGAGGATACATTCTTATTCTCAAGAAGTAAAGTATTCTAAGAATCTTCTAATTACCCAGGGAAGCTGATAAAGCTTTTTAAACAAAGAAATGCACTCTCATTCTTTTGCCTTTGACTATACCTGTATTAGTACGTATTCTCAATAGCATTTTACCTTAATCACGTCAAAAGAGGTTTCAGCTACAATTGTTCTAGGTCTAAAAAGCAGCCAGACTGTATGATTTCTTACATCGTCTCCAGTATTCTCCATTTCTCTCACTCTCAGTTATTTATTGCTTTTCATTACTTACCATTAAGTGCCTCCAGAATAATTTTCATGCTCATGTCTTCTGCTAGTAATTTCTTAGCAAATCTTCAGCTCCATAATTCTATGCCTTCTTTTTCATAATATGTTAATTCATGTTCAAAGAATTGTACCCTGCAATAGTTTCCCATAAGCATTTTCTATTGATTCAATCAACTTCTTTTTCATTCACCTAGCAACATCCAAATTCAGAAAACAGAAGTGGATGTCTGCAACAGATATTTTATTAATTTTCATCTCATTGTCATAGACAATTTATAGTGTCCTCAGCTGAAATTAGAAAGTTATGTTTTGACTTTGAATAATATATTTATCAGGGAAGATTTTATTCCACTGGGGTTATGGTGCATCAAATGAATTTGTTTATAGTTCAGCAGCTACCTAGGATGTTTATTGAAAGTTCAGAACATCTGTGTTTCTCATCAGATTTAGCTGATAGCACATTTGGATTCATTCAGAACAACCTGAAGAAACCAACAATGTATTTATTCTTAATCAGGATACATATTTAAGGGAAACTTGAATTCATAATGTTGGTATTCAGAATTCACATAGTTTACAAAAGAAAGATGAAAAAGAAGAATAAGATCTTGGAAATCAGAAAAAAAATTCCTTTATTACTCAGCACCAGCTTTATGTAGGATCTTTTGTGGAATTATATTTCAAGTTTAAAGGCAGTAAGATGAGTTTATAAGGTAGGTGCAGGAAGTTATGTAGCTAATTGTAGAATTATGTCCTTCCTATGGAATTTTAAAATTCCCAGTAGAATTTTATTGTAGGAAAAGAACTCTTTAATTAAGGCCGTGGTTCCATTTTCATTTTGAAGTACCAAGTTTTGTAGATTTTACACACTTTGGTAATTACATAGTTGTCAGAGAATTTCTGTGGGAGCTATTTTAATACAGCCATACTGATCTTCTGCAGCAGAATTCACAAGATTAAAACATCCAATTCCTGTAATACATACATGTGTAAAGAGGAGACATTTATGAATAGGGGTCATGAGAAGGGTACAGCAAAAGGAGGGATTTCTAATATATGTTAGAAGGAAAAATTCCACCTCTTTCTGATTGGGCAGATTGTAACAGCTGCAGTTCTGTAGGTGACCCTGTGGATTTGGTTGCCTTTCTCAACTTTCTCTTAAAAAATATCTGTGTTTTTTGAGCCCTGGTATTCAGGCAAAGGAAGTTTTATATCCCCATTAGCCTTAAGCAGTCCAAGTCTACATCTCCTATCTGTTTCTGCCCAACCCTGGAGGGAAATCGCTTTTATCTGCTTTTTAAGAAAGTGATGCTGAAGGGGAAAAACACTTTTAACTAGTGCCCCATCTCAGAAAAGGTGACCTTTTTTTTCACTTTTCTGCCATTGGACCAAAAAAAAAAAAGAGAGAGAGAGAGAGAAAAAAAAGGGCAGAGGGGGATGAGATAGAAATACAGAAATCACCAGAAAATGACAAGTGTGTATATATGTGTGTGTGTATATATATATGTGTATTTAACGGTTATTTAATATTTTAAGTACTTATTTCTATTTAAATATTATTTTCAAGCTTTTAGTTCTTCAGTCACACCATTTGTGTTAGCTTTCATAAGAGCAAGATTTATGGGGCTGAAATATTCACAGACTTGGGAAAGTATGTGGTCAGATATATGGTTGCAGCTGAGTCAGACTAAGAGATTATGTCCCTCAGGCTGCCCATCTTCTCATCCCACATCCCTGGTCTGCAGGCAGACTTGCACATGTTATAGTCCTTCTGCAGCTCAGCTTTACAAAAGCAGTCTCAGTTTTAACAAAAGCCAAACAAAAGACTACTACTGAAAACATTTATGCTAACCCAGTGTTTTTACAGGAGCAGATAAGGCAGTGACTGCATTGCAGGCTCTGGCTGTCTGAGATGCTGGTTTCACCCAGAGCACAGAGAGAGTTTTGGAGGTGGCCTGGGAACAGCATCCAACTCAGCAGCCACCAGGACAGTGAGCCTAGCTGCCAGCAATGACTTTTCTATTTTTTCAGCTTTCTTAGTTTTAACAGTGCTTGTAACAATTGTGCCTCAAGTAGACATAATAGTGATTTCTGCCATGAATCAAAATAGCTGTTGTTGCGGCTGCTAATTTGTGTGGTCTCTGAAATCCAGAATAAAAGACAGCATTTTTGAAAGGACACTTACACAGTGAGGAAAGAATGTGGATCATAAGGTGGAAGTGGCTGACTTTCTATGTTTGCTGTATGTTGTTAATCAATGCTACAGAATTTATTAATTTTTACTTTAAAAAGAAAAAATTGTCTCAGTAATGTGTCTGTCTGCCACTTTTTTATTTAGTGTTTGGATAGAATAGGATTCTAGCATGACCAAAAATCTTCTTCCTTTTTCAGTCATTTGACAGAATGAAAAAGTTGTAGTCGCTGACAGCATCTTTATTTCACCCAAGGATTGCATTTTATGAAGGTAACACCTAATTCTAGCAAAAATAAGTACCCATCACCAGTCATAAAATTGGAAAAAAATGGATTCTTCATCTGTTTTTTTGTTTGTTTGTTTTTGATATTGCCAGCCTGTCAGTTAGTGGTGATAGAACAAGCAAGCAAGGAAAGTAGATTTAGCTGTGAAGCCCTGTCAGTGAACTTTCTTTTTTTTTATCAGAATAATATATGTGCTGTCACGCATCTGCAGTTTCAGTGTTAATTCAACATTTTTTTGCCTGACTGAATTCATCGCATCATTCAAAAAACAGATGGACAGGTCATACAGATGAACCATTATACACACTTCATATATGGGCCATAATATATAAAGCATAAATTTCGGAATCAGTAAGCTACTTTAGTAATTGGCTTAACCTTTCCAAGTAAGATCACACTATGGAACTTTAGTGCACATCCGAAAATCAGAAAGGACAATAATTTGACCATTTTAGTCAGCATGAGCTATATTTCAGATTTTAAAAAATATTACTTACTAAAAAGTCATCTATGGCAGCTCCACAAGCAAACAATTCTTCATGCTTTTAGACGAGAAGTTGCTAGTATTTTTCATACTTATTAAATGCATTGTGGGCAATGTGGTCTTTTAAAGCAAATTCTTTAGTGAAAGATGTGAGGATATTTCAGAACCACATTATATGCTCTAATGGCATATCAAATTTTGGTGATACTGAAACAGAAATAATAAATACAACTTCCCCCCCCCCCTTAGAAATATAGTGAATAATAAATGGAACATTTGGCTATATCCTATTTCCCTAAGAAGACCAATCTGTTCTTAGAGTTGGGTGGGTTGCATGACCAGCCTGTCTTGTGACAAGCTGCCAGCTGATCTGAACAAAGTCAGATTTTGAGTAAAGTCCACCAGGATTGTTTGAGAATTGTATTTCCTAAGAAAAGATTCAGTCAGGTGCCTTGATTTTGTTCAGAATCCCTGTAAATACCTGAGCACAGAAGACTCAGCAGAATTCCTAGTACTACTAGATCAGACACAATGTCTTAGCTCCATTCCAGACCTTTTTGTGTCAGTGAGCTGACCGATGTGCTTCTCTTCACATTGACCTCTTAGTTTGCATTTGCTTTATATCTCCACCAAGAATATTTCATTTTCTTCAGTAATATACATTAAGCCACTTCAGATGTCCTTCTTGATTTCTCCCTCTCCTGCTCCACTGCTGTCAACTACCCTTCTAAGGTGATCAAAAAACAAGAAGAAATAACAAAACTATATCCTTGTTTTATGTTATTCCTGTAATCAGCAGTTTACTGATGTCTTAAAATGCATTTTTACCTTTTGAATATCTGTTGCCCAGATGTCTTAAGAAATTTTTTTTCCTACTTCTTGAGTGAAGAATTTTGAAGGGAAAATGTGTTTGCTCTAATGACTCAGTTTCATGAAATGCACTGTTCTTCCTCAATCCTGGTTCTGCAAATGCACACATGCACACACATGCACAACATTTTCAGTGTACTGTTTTTGCCACTGTTCTTACTAGAACTGTTACATGTACATTTATGTCTACACTTGAGCTTATGCAGAAACATAGACTCCTGTTGCTCCCCTCTAACCTGAAACAATGTTATTGCATGGTGATGACTCAGGTTGGGCTTCTGAAATTTGTCAGCTTCTGGACAAAGCAAAAATCTTGCTCTTGGCAAGTTGTAATCTCTACAGATTCTCTGTTACATTTCAAGAGATCTTGGCTAAATCTGCATGTTCTGTGATATGAAATGCTGCCTAAATTAGCCTGATAGGTACAACAGATGTGTTCATCAGAAGTTCTTTATTTTCTGTAGTCAATTATGACAAGCCAGTATGAGACGTTAAAGAGAAATATGCCAATTTGATGACTAGAATAATTCAGATTTATACAAGATGGGTTAAATCTTTGATCTATCAACAAATAAAAGAATAGTTAATAACCTTCTGTAGGTCAATTCTTCAACTGCCTAACTTGTTCTAATTATTTTACCTTGTTTGGTTCTCACAGTATGTAATGTTGTTAACACCTATGTGTTGCACAGGACTTCTACATGGAACTTGAAGGACTGGATTAATTTTATTTGCTCTTCACCATACAGTAGTTTAGAACAAAATTAGTAAAACCTTGTTCATAAAATTAACAATTTCTGACTAACTGCAAAAATCCTCTTGGTCTCAGTAGTAGAATATATGGTGTTGATATTCTGTTCAATAATAAATACTTACTTGCCTCTCCTAAAGTTGCATAGATATTAATCAGTAAACTGAACTTTAATCTCTAGGGTGGCATTCTATTTTTTTTAATATTTCCCTATATTTTTTTATTATTAGTAGTAGTAATAATTTGAAGGTTTAAACCAGAATTTCAATGAAATGTTTTTACCGTAGTGAAAATACTGAAGAGATCTTATGTGGAAGTAATCTTTTTAAGACAAAATGAAATAATGGCTAGGACTATAATTGGACTTCTAGCAGTCATTTGGATGATTGTGGCCAAACCCATTTCGTAGCAATGCAAAGCATGGGAGAGGGTCGTCTCTGATTTCACAACATCTCAATGAAGTACAGTATAACCTTCTTAACTGAACCTTTGCTAATCCTCATTCTTTATGAATCTGAACAAAAAAGTTGGCAGTGTTTTCACTTCCACTAGAGCAAAGGTTAAAGATTAGGAAAAAGTGCTGAAAGAATGATTCATGTATTGCTGGGATGTCATTATTTTTAGAACATGTACTTAGTAGGATAAAGTACAATATTAGGTAGCTGACATGTGTGACATATGTTCTTATTTTCTATTCTGTTTTCATGCCTGAATTCTAAGCTTCATACAGCATATGGACAACTCAGTATGTACTGAAAGTATACAACTTTACCATACAGAATTCTTCATTCATTATTGCAACACCTATGTGTAAATTAGTCAACAAGCTTTTGGGGTTTTATAGTTTTGTGCGTAGTTGTGGTGCATGAGCTACATCGTGCATCTGCTTAATTGTAAATTATTCTTAAAATTATTAATGAGTTGTTTTTTTAATAAAAGTAAAAACTATTTCTAGACAACGGTGGGTGAAAGATGGCTCTTTGATTAAGAATCTCTGCTTGCAGTGATTTTTATTAAGAGTGTTTTTACGAATATGGTTTTTCTTCCCCCACATACATTTTTGGATATTTGAACTGGTTGTCTTTAGGACCTCAAAACTCCATTTAAGGATGGGATTAATCTGGAATTCTGAGAATTTGTTAGGACTTTCATTCAAAATTAGAAGGCACAACTGAGTAGTGCTTAGATTGAAATTACTAGTCCATTTCAATTTAGAGAACAGTCCCTTACTATATGGTGTATATAGATACTTATACTATGAAGTTATGTCAGATTAAAACTTTTGTAGAACCTGTCTGTTTCATCTACTTTCATCAACACTGGTCCACCTGTACAGATGCATTCAGGAATTGTATCCTAGATTTCAAGCACAGCTTAATTTAAGCTTAAACCTCTCCCATTTGCATAGTTTTGTGAGGAATAAAAAAGCAAGGTGCTATAAAGACAGGGTTATCTAAATGTCAGAAAATATGAGCATTGCTATTTGTTTTAGTCAAAAGCAATTAATACTGTTTTTTAAAGCCTGTTACCAACTAAAAATGTGTATAGTTGAAAACTTACCAAAAATATTTATTAAAAAAAAGCTTTTAGCTGAAATCACTGCAAAATCGTGATGGTCCCAACAAATTGCTTTTGTCATCATGAATGTGTACAAAAGAGTACTGTACATTCCAGCATTTCTGAATCAGATGATTCAGAAGAGGAAAGTAAGAACAATCCAGTTACTCTGGCAACAATACTATGGTCATGATGGCATTAGTGAAACTACAGACAGGTCAACATTGAAAGTTTCAGCATTGCAGTGCTAATAAGCATCTGGGCAGAAGTAGCTTCACATATAGACATGTAATTGATGAAAATGTGTTTAGTTTCTGAATTAGGATGGAACACCTCAACCCTAATGATAGAATTGAGAATGGAAATAAAATTACTTGTGGATGCTTAATAGAATTCCTTTAAGCTAAGATACTAGATATAACTGATGTTTAAAAGAATCAGTGCTATATTCTCAAGATATCATGCAGGCCTATTTGTTAATTATGGTCAGGGATATGTATGCTTGTGTTCAAACTGTTCCATAAAAGGGTACACTGGAGGTAAAGGCTGTCATAGTTTAGATAAAAATAATAAATACATTTCCTACAGAAAATATACATGCAGTTACCAATGATCATGTGGTCACCCTTAAAATAAATACAGTTCATCATATTTCTTTTCCAGAAAAATTGAAAAATATTTGCAATTTATACTTGGATTCAGACTTGTCTCACAAGTTGGAAAAATATTTAGTAAGAATTTTTTATACCAAGTTCATGAACTTCATAAGATTTGCCGTACCAACACCCCAAGATATGAACAGACTATATGAGAGTCATGTATGGTTGATGAAAGAAAAATCTATGTAACATTAATCCAAACTAATTCTAAAATAGTTTATGAATGAATTATAAATATTAATTGGAAGAGTATGTATCTTTGTTCTTGCTTTTTACTTTAAAAATTAGCATATTAAATGATTAGTTACTCTTCTTTTTACCAACAGAACTCTTTCATTGAGAACCCTATAGTAAGGGACACGTTAATAATGTCATGTGAGAAAACTCACATAGCATTTGTTTGATATCTAGATTACTTTCTAAGACTCTGGGTAGATATATGACTCTTTTTTACCATAATATCTAGCACTAAGCTAACTTTCTGGCATTTTACAATTGTTTTTTCCTAATGTTTAAGCAGAATATTTGTGTTGCAGTTTAAGTTAAGCATATTTTGTTCTTGTCTTCCCTGAGAAGTCAGAATAATTGATGCCTATCTTGCTATAGCATCCTCATTGTTATTTCCTGACAATTTTATTCTTTCATGAGTTAGCTTTCCTTGAATATAACCATAATCTTTCATCATCAGCTCCACTTTCCTTACTTTTAATCACTCTCTGTCATTCAAGGTTGTGAACTCTCTACTTTGTTCATTCTCATTTTGAAGTGTGACAAAAATGTTTAAGCTGGGCCCTTAACAGTGTAAAATAAAGGGAAGTATACTAATTGCTCATTTTACACATAATGCTCCTAATAATGCCATTCAAGTCTGCATTTGCTTTCTTGTTACCTGTTTTGAATTGTTACCCAAGATATTGGAATTGAGATAGCTATCCTCTATTTTCTACTTTCTTCACATCTCATTATTTGTTTCTATTTAAGTGCCATTATATATCTTTGTTCAGCTACATAATTGATGCCAGTCTATTTTTTTTCAATTTATCAAGCTATTATTATTATTATTCCTTTCCTGAAATAAACTTAATGTCTCATTTCCCAACCTGTAAATAATTCATAGATTTGATTAGTGCACTGCCTCCTTTCAAATCTCCAGTCTAAGCCTTTATTTGAATCCCAAGAATACCTAACTAGGCTTTTCAAGGCCCAGTTCAAACCTCAACAGTCTGACATGGCTTCAGTCACTAATGTTTTGCTTGAACTGATATTTTGACTGGTTGCACTTTTCCATAAAGTAGCTCAACTAATCCCTGATCTTTACATACCTCCAAAGGCTGTTTCAGGTAATTACTAAAACTTCATGAGGAGACTACATGTTACGTGTAATCTTCTACCAGTGTTAGATCAGCTAAAAAGAATTAGCTGAATAGGTGGATATAGTTGGAGGAATAATATGGTCTAATAAATCTTTATTGTGCTTCCTTTGTCTATACACCATACACTGTTCATTTCTTACTCAAAGACCTGGAGGAAGACTGTTATGGTTGCATTGTGCCAGAGTAGGTCTTTCCTAGTTCTCCATTCCCCAAGCCCCTATGACGCTGAGTTGTGAACTTCATAGGCAGCTGAGACTAAAGGACACCAGGAACCCAGGTTTCATCATCTTGACTAACATCACTCTTCCGTTTGATACTGTCTGTGGTTGCTCCCCAGCAATGTTTTAGGCATTGCAAGGTGCATACTCAGAGGTTTTTGCTTCTCGCAAGCTTCATCCAAGAATTGCTTCAGCTGGCCATTCTGGTTCTACATCCTTTTTTATGAAGCCTCTGCTTTATATGACAGGATTTTTGGAAGGTGGTGAGTCTAGAGAGCAATGGCTCTTTGTGCTCAGTAAGGACCCAAGTCCATATTTTCCACTGTAGAAGAAAAGGAGTGCTATGTCCCCTTCTTGGCCTCTTTCAGACAACCCAGGAGTAAAGCAATCATATGGGGGTTAAAGGCTAATATCCATGCATGTTTTCAATGCTTAATTAGTGTATCTCTGAAGAGTAATTTCACTGACAGCAAGAACATCTTAAAGCAACCTTACTTCCCAGAGAGCCCATTCATTACAGCTGCTGAGCTGCCAGAAGGGAAGCACAGCTCTTTCATTCCCGGTCTCTACCGGAGCTTTGCTGCCAGTGGAACGAGCTGTAGCTGTTACAAGGAGAGGCAGTAATACCAATGGGTCTACTCTGTGAACTGCAATGTGAGGTCCTCCTTCCATGTTCAGATCATGAAGAAGACCAGGTCAGGCCATAATGTCTTATAAAACCTGGTATAGATAATTTGTATTGGTGCTCTGTTAGTTTTTAGGAGGAGTTAGTGGCATTTTGACATTTTCTTCAACACAAAATTTCCCTTCCACCCCACTATGACTGGGAGACTTTGCTGGTCCCTGTTAATAAAGCCTCGGTGCCTTCCCCTCTTCATGGCAGTGCTTACCAATAAAGTCTCTTGTTAAAGCTACACAAGTCAATTGTTAAGCAAAGCACGCTTTGCTTTGTCATCGGTTTTTTCTTCCACAAATGATTTATTCTAATTTCTTCAAGGTTTTCTTCCTCCTAAGACTTTGCTAAATACATTAGGATGGCTCTACCCTGCAGTATGAAACAGGAAAAACCCAGATATTTTCTTGGCAGCTGTATTTTTTTTCCATTCTGTGTCTGATTCTCCAACTTGCCAATTAAAGTCTGACTTGTGAGGCAGAAGACTTGAGCAAAAGTACGTGCTATGGGACTCAAGAGCAGCTGGAGGAAGGAGGGAAGCATGGCTTAGTTAAAATGCACTTTGTTCAGGTGTCTTTGTAGCTAAACTGAAGTGACAGCTAGTTGGGCTGCTAACATGTAAACAGGTTAGGCAGATAGGAGGAAAAAAGGGTAGGCTAGCAATAAGAGTTATTCTGGCTTGCAGCGTCTTTGAAGAAAAATAACAAAAAATCAGTAAAATAAAAAAGGAGCTTTTTTTTTTTTGGCCAGCAGACACACTTCCAAGAAAATTTGAACTTAATGGGCAAAATTGTTCTTCATCTTAAACAGACAGACCAAAACATTGTCAAGAACTTACATATATCCTAAAGAGGTATAGACATTTTTCTAGAAGCTTTGGCAAACAAATAGTAAGAGGATTTGAGCATAATACAGTGAAAAACTTTTTCACATAAAATCTGGTCTTGTCATTTTTTAAATACTGTAGTCATGGCTCCAAAAGTTTGACAGCGTTCCTAAGGAAAAATGGAAAAATCAATACAACTATTGGAAATAACTCTTAAGCCTACAGTAGCATAAAGTATAATTTTGATTTGCTGTATTCTTATAGCTCTTCCTGGCTATTTCCATGTTAATGTCATAGGGTTTCTAGATTTTTGAAAGTTAAGAGTGTTGCTTTACTTCTACTTAGGCTAGGAACAGTAAAATTTTCTAATGAACATAAGCTAGTTAAAGACCAAACTTCTACTCTATTTCAGTAGGATTTAGGAACTTAGCTCAATAGAAAAACCCAACCTAAGTTGGTTTTAATTTCCCCCCCCCCACCCCCCGCCTTAGCTTAATCACAACCTAGTTTTTGTGACTCTTTCTGCTCTCTTCTCAGTCATAAGCTCTATCAATAACTACCTTGTATCGATTAGAAATATCATTCTTGGTACTGTAGCTAGGAGGTGTTGCCAAACTACTAGCATAGCTGGAACATTTTGAAAAGGATATAACTCACAGATAGCAGGGAGTGTTCTTACACATCTTTCTTAGGGTATGTGCAAAAAGAGCATCAGCATTATTTCAGACTTTGAGCTTGAATATCTGTGAAGAGGAATATATTTATAGCTCTGTTTTCTGCCTACAATTTTTGAAAATTAATATTTTTCATCACTCATGTAAGTTTTCTATTAACTTTATTGGGAGAAGTGACCTGAGTCTTTAATCAATAAAGTAAGAACTCCTTACATTAGTAAAGAACTAAGTAAGCTCTTTCTGTCACTTCTTTATGTGCCACAGGTATGCGTGTGCACAGATCAAATGAAGTAGGAGAATTAATCAGTTAAATGTTAGTGATATATTTAAGAAATAGTCTTACTAACATTTTTAATTGGGTATGGACCAACTCAGACCTTTCTGCAAAGAAAGCAATTAAATTTGGGGGGCTTTTTATAGCTCTAGTTAATAGCTTAAGCAGCAATCCTTTCTTGTTCTATTTCATCCACTCTAAAATGCTTTATTTCAGCTTTTTGTTTGCTACAGTGAAATATGCTTATGGGAAATTTTCCTTGAAATAAAATTTCACCCTCCTAATATTTGCAAGAAGCAAGGATATAAAATGAATATAAACAAGTTGGAGCAAATGTATCACCAGTAAACATTTATGCCTACCATAATTTGTGGCATAATTACATTTTTAGATGATACTGGAGCAGTGAGCATGAGTTTAATCAGATACATTCTTTTAATATCATAACTTTGTTTGAGCCAATATATTATTCTACAGTTGAATCCAGAAACGAATGATACTGTCATGATGCTAACTAGCCTTAATGGCCCTGACCAGCTTCATGTGGAACTTCCGTCCACAGCTACTGCCCCAGGGTTCCTTTTAAGCCGAGGCCTGTTAAGTCCTGGGACCTATTCCTTCCCAAAGCCATGTTATAGTAGTACTGGTTTCTGGCCTTGCCTCTGGATGAACCTCAGATCCATACCCTAAATAATTTCTCTCCTAGATAGATCCTTCCAGTGTCTGTAGTAGCCTTGTCTCCAACCTCAACTCTGGCCCAGTCTCCTTTTGTTCTTGGCTGTGCTTTGGCCATAGTTCATTCTCTTGCAGTGCCTGGGGTTGTCAATGGAACTTGCTAGCAGTGCCTGACTCTGCCCACCTGACTCTGGTACTGGGGTCTGCACTCCACTGCCTCAACTGGAGCCATCTTCCCCACAGGAGCAGTTTGGCCTTTGGTGCTCCCTGAGAGACAGCAATTATATGACTATTACTTGAGGAAAAGTTACAATATTTCTATTCAGTGAAGAGATGAGAAGAGCTTTGGAGAGAATGAGCTTCTCAAATTAACCAGGTCTGTGCCTAGTAAATCTTCTGGGTTTTTTAATTGCAAGAGGAATAGAGAAGTTCTATGGATAGAATCATAGAATCATTTGGTTGGAAATGGCCATTAAGATCATTGAGACCGGCTAAATAACAAGCTGCATCATTTAAAACCATGTTGACAACTTAAGAGACAGAGATATTTAAAGTATTTCAGTTACTGCCATCTTTAATCTTGCCATCTAGCCTGAGTGGAAGTAATAGAGTAGATTCTGTGAATGGGATCTGATGCAAAGTCTTTGCTTAAAAATATAATGCTTTTAAAATTTGTGACCAGCTGATTTAGTTTGTTGATATAGGTTTGTAGCTTGTAAAAGGAATATTAGTATGACATGGGCACAAGAAAATTGAATTCTCTTTTTGGATGTGATGCACCCCAGTGTGAGACCCCTGCCTGAATGATTAGGGTAGTATCTGGCAATGAAGCTATTCCAGAACACTATCCAGTAACTACAACTACACTGATATGTGTTGTTGACTAAGTTGTAGTTGTAGTTCATCACTCTACAGATCATAAGGAACAGAACTACAACTAGAGTATAAAAACATTGAATCTCTCTCCTTTGTGACCGATTTTACTTGTGTTTTGTTCCTGTCCAGTGACTACTAGGATTACATTGGAGATACAAGACTTCAGTAATAGATATACAGTCTTGTAAAAACAATTCAATGACTATACTTGTTTGGATTTGATTAATTAAGAAAGCTTTCAATGTGTCTTTGCAGAATCAGTACTTGCTTCAGACTACAATTCTGTAATTTAAAATAACATGAATTATCTTTTTAAAGGCTTCAGACATATTAAAATGTTGAGTTTCAAGGGAAAACTATCAAAACCATTTTTATAATTTTTCCTGTTGGCCTATTTATCTTGACTTTAAGACTCCAACATGACACTTCAGTCTGAAAAACAAAAATAAATTTTTAAAATCTGTGGAGGTGATCTATGAGACCTGTTCTGAGACCTTAAATGAAAATAACAATTTTAGATAGCGTAACTTTTGTGCATTTAAATTTTTATCTCAGATGAACTTTTATAACTCAATTACAAAGCAGTCAATCTTCAGGTCTAATATAAAAAGAAAAATGGCTGTACAAGCTTGAGACTTAGAAATAAAACAATTTCACTTAAAGTAAACAGTATGTAAAGGGTAGAACTGGGATGAGAAATCAGGTTGATTGCACAACAGGTTGCACTGCAAATTGCATTGAGTGGTTTGTGTGTTCTCTTGGTACTTGCTTATTTGCTTCATGAATATTTGTAAGACTTTTCATTGTTTTAGAATTATGTATATTTTTATTTACTGAGTTTCTAATATCAGGTAATTTCATATTTATATGTGTACTAGACAAGAAATACTTCCAAGAATGTAGTAGATGCCAACTGGCTTGACCTACTTGGACCTAAAGCCCTTTGTTTGTAGTCATATATTTCAGTAAGTTGAGATTCTGTGAAAAATCTGTTCTGGGCAGCAGTAGAGGGTCATTTCATTACTTCCTTCTCCCAGAATGTACAAGTACACTCATGTATCACTTAAAAAAAAAAAAGCTGCATGTTTCTCCCATGAACAGTACTTTACTCTCTGACAATATGGTTTCAGAATGTAGTGGAATTATACATATCATTTAGGAGGGATAGCTCATTGAAAAAAAAGTTGTTTAATGTCCTTTTACTGCTGTTCATTAAATATGTTGTGCTTATTAAATATTTAACTGTTAATAAGGTGTATTGAAGGAATCTAGAGCAATGTAAAACCATAAAATTGCAAAATAACGGCTGCAGTAATTTTCTTCTTTTTATAGTCCTAGATTTTGCATCAACTGTACGTACTTGGTTTGCATGGCAAGGTTTTGGTAGTGAGGCAGCTGCTAGCTGTGAGAAGCTGCTAGAAGGTTCCCCTATATCCAACAGAGCCAGCCGGCTCCAAGACAGTCCTGTCACTGGCCAAGGACTAAACAATCAGCGATGGTGGTAGCACCTCTGTGATAACACATCTAAGAAGGGGAAAAAAAACTTGTTGCAAAAACACCAATTGCAGCTAGAAAGAGGAGTGAGAATGTGAGAGAAACAACTCTGCAGGCACCAAGGTCAGTGAAGAAAGAGTGGGAGGAGGTGCTCTAGGTGCCAAAGCAGAGATTCCCATGCAGCTTGTCGTGAAGAATATGGTGAGGCAGACTGTCCCCCTGCAGCCCATGGAGGTTAAAGTTGGAGCAGTTCTCCACTTGTAGTCCATGAAGGATCTCATGCCAGAGCAGGTGGATGTGCCTGAATGAGGCAGTGATCCCCTGGGAAGCCTGCACTGAAGCAGGCTCTTCGCAGGGTATGTGAACCCATGGAGAGAGAAGCCCATGCTGGAGCAGGTTTGCTGGCAGGATGTGTGACCCTGTGGGGAACCTGCACTGGAGCAGTCTGTTCCTGAAGGACTGCACCCCACAGAAGGGACACACACTGGAGCAGTTAATGAAGAACTGTAGCCTTTGTGAAATACTCACATTTGAGAAGTCCATGGAAGACTGTCTCCTGTGGGAAGAGCAGGGGAAGAGTGTGAGGAGTTCTCCCCCTGAGGAGGAAGGAGCAGCGAAGACAATGTGCAATGAACTAACTGCAACCCCCATTCCCCAACCCCCTGTGTCCCTGAGGTGGGAGGAAGTAGAGAAATCAGGAGTAAAGCTAAGCCAAGAAAGAAAGAAGGGGAGAGAAGGTGTTTTTAAGACTTTATTTTTCATTATCCTAAACTGATTTGATTGGTAATAAATTTAATTCTTCCCCAAGTTGCATCTGTTTTGCCTGCAATGGTAGGTGGTGAATGATCTCTCACTGTCCTTATCTTGAGCCTTTCATTATCGTTTCTCTCCTCTGTTCAGCTGAGGAGAGGGACTGCTAGAAAGGCTTTGCTGAGCACCTGGCATCCAGCCAGGGTCAACCCACCACAGATAAGCATCTCATATGGTCTTTAATTAGAAAAATTATACTTATTTTTGTTTTCTAGTGTTCTGAAAATGCTGAGATGGTTAATGGTTAGAACTTGTTCAAAGCTGGCCTAAGCATATCCTAAGCATAACAGAAATGAAAAAGTCTAAATTACCTTGTATGGTACATTTTTGTCAGAAATAATGACAATGTTTCTATCTGACTTGCAGGCACTTAAATATATGAGAACCTGAATCAAAATATTCTTTCTACCCACTAGCATTGTCTAAAGTAAATCGTGTTATCAGTTTTATGTCTAGTGAAATATTGGTTTCAAATAACTAAAAAGAAAAACAAATTATTTTACTATCAAAATGCTGAGGTGTGGTGTAACAGAATTTTTTTGCTCAAGAGCAATTCCTACTAACCTCATTGATGATTAAAGCTGACAGCTGACTTATTTTTGCAAACCCTATTACATCTTTTTTTGTCCTTGAAAGAGGCAAATTCTCCTGGAAGCTTAGAAATGAAGCTATTTCTGCACTGCATTACTATTATTTAGACTTTTTACGAAGTTTTTTTTGAAGAAAAATCAAAAGGAATCTTCTCTTTTACTAAGTGTAAAGACTTGAAGTGAAACAAGGCTCTATTCCCTCACCCTCTATCCCCTTTTATTAAACAGTTTAGCTTCCTTCAAAAATTATATATGAAAAACTATGAAAATCATAGTTAAATCATGCTGGAAAGCTTTCCCTGTAGAAACAAGTTGTTTATCCTTTTCCTTTTTAAATGCTCTTTTCACAACAGAGTGTCAAAGGAAAATGCTCAGTGTAGATCAAATATTTTCTTTTTGTGGTTTGCCTCATGAGGTGTGGTGAGGGATGGAACATTGCATTATAGCTTGTGGAAAGACATACTTAAATAGTAGTCTGGGGTCTGCCTTCAGTTTCCCTCACATTTGGCAGTTGTAGAGAGAGAGAAAAAGTCACAAAGTCCAAACCAGGTAGCTGCAATGCCTGGAAGCATGAAACCAAGCACTGGGGAGGTGGCAAGCACTGGGCAAGGTGGCAGCCATCACTAGATCCATATCTGGTGCTATCCGGATGCCTGAAGGAGTGTGAAATGAGGCGGAGGCCTCATGGTCCCAGTCCCCCATTTCTTTCCCCCCCCAGCAAAGGAGCCATTGCCTCTACCCATGCAGGTGTGAATTAACGGACTTTGTGGCATTAACATAAACAATAAGATTGTCTATAGTCATCTTCACCTGCATGTATGCCTGGTGATGTAATGTAAAAGTTTGAGTACAAATATCACCCCAATTCTGGCCTAAAAAGTGGGACAGGATGAACTCAGAACCATACCGATGAACTGAACAGATTAACGAATTCGCTCCCTCTCCATCCCCAGCACTTGGGTCACCTCGTGGGTAAGATTATTTACCTCAGCTAACGCTGAGTGATATTTTTTCCTCGGGCTCATATACCCTGAGTGTATTTTATATTTCTCTCCTCCGGCTCATATGCCCTGAGTGTATTGGTTTGTTCCACTGTATTGCTGTTCAAACAGGCTTGTCTGTTTGCCAGGCGGCCAGGCTCACTGTGGGCAAGTTGTTGGTTGTTGTGTTGGCGTTTGTGTGTTCCATATTGCTTTGTTGTTGGTATTATATTAGTTATAAAACCTTTACTGTACCTGTACCTGTACCTTTTTAATTTATCACCGGCAATCCAAAAGAACCTGTAAATGTTGCTGTAAATAAATGATTACTGTTTGTTTCCCGATTTGCGTCTGTTGCATATTTGGTGCTGGCCTCACAAGACCGGATTTATTCTCCCCGTTTTCGCAACAGCAGTGAGGGATGTGTGAGAATGCATGCATAAGTTCTACTTCTGTGTTTGAGCTCATCTGTGAATGGCATCGGAAATAGAGGTCTGGTGGCATGCTCATGGTGGTTCCAAAAAAGCCAGACTGTTTTTTAATGCTGTTAAATCTTCCAAGGGCTTTAATCTGTTGGTGAGGCCAGTGAGAAGACTCACTCTGCGTGCTGAAGAATCCCAGCCAGTATGTTCCACCCAGTCCTGGCATCATGTCATGTCTTCACATATGGCAATTGGTGCATCCACCAGGCTTGCTGCCTCCTTGTCTCTGTAGGCCCCTGGTCTCTGCATGAACTTGGGTGGCCTGTAGACATCTGTCACCAGAGGCCAAAAGAAGGGAAAGGTCAGCAACATAGCAGACTTCCTCCAGTGAGTAGCAGAAAACTACGGGTGAGAATGTCACTAAGCGCTTTCAGCAAGGTAGATCTTACAAAAAGGCCTCCTGCAAAAGCCTACTATTTCTGTAAACACTTAGCACTTAGGCAATGTTCCTTCTTGAGCACAGATGAAAAATAAATATTTCACAAAGGCCCAAACTTATTGGACAAACAATTCAATAGATGTGATTACATTTCAGTAATGCATGTGAATGCAGTTTTCATTAGCTCCATACTTTGCCCATTTCTATTCGCTTGACAACTTAAACAGAAGCTGCTTTGGATGCTCAGGTGTTGTAAACATGAGTCAATGACACCTGATCTGTCAATCTTTCATGATACTTTGTAGCAGAATCTGTACTCTGTCCCAACTCTCATTAGATTGGTGGCTAAAGAAGAAAATGTACATGAGTTTTCTATATCAAGGTTAATGAGAGTGTAAATATGGAAGTGTCTTTGGTCTATAGTTCAAAGGAAAGCACAAAAGCAAAATGACTGAAGAGGAAGATACAGGTTTAAATTACAACTTGAAGGGTTAATGCGAAAGACTTGAGTGTACTTGCTTAGGATTTCTCATTGGGTTAGTGATCAGATGTGTTATTAATTCAGCCATCTCTTAAAGACAGAGGCTATCTTTTCAGATGTTTCATCTCCATCTTCCATGCTTCTCTGGTTACCTCTGATGGACTAGCTTGTTGATGATTACAGATCATTGTTGATCTTGTTTTCCTGACTCTTTACCTAAGTATTATCACTTCAGCTGAAGGCTTTCTCTGGATTTGTTTTTCTAAAGAAGATAGAAAAAGCATGACTGAGGTTAATCTTAGATGTTTATGAGCCTTCCTGGTTTTAGTGTGTACCAAAATGCTCTGACAGGGAGGTTGGACTTAGATGATCTTTCAAGGTCCCTTCCAATTCCTAATATTCTGTGATTCTGTGAAAATATTAGAAAAATATCTCAACAGATGATAAGTAGTTGAGAAGGACAAATGAAGAACAAAGATATGAGCAATCATAAAGCAGTATATATTTGTCAGGGTTTCCCACTAAGTTACACTAAGTTACTAAGTTACTTTAAATAAATCTACTATATTGCATCTCAAAGGACTCCATTACATTTTATACTTTATCTCCAATTGCATCTTCAATGAAACTGCTTTTTTACATGTTAATGTTGATCAGCAATTATTCATTACTGTCCATGACTCCATTCCCTCCCAGCTAATTTTTTTTCTTGAAGCCAAGTGCAAAATAAAGTCTGCGCTCACCAGAAATAGATATGAATGAGAATACCTTGTTACTGCAATGTCAAGCACCCAGGAAGAAGGCCAAGACAGATGACATGAGACACTTTGACATGAGAGGATTATTCTGCTATTTTGCAAATACTTCAATACCAGAGAACATCCATAAGTAAAATGCAAATTCGTTGCTGTAGAGATTAATGTGAAATAGAATTCATACTGACACAAGCAAGAAAAAGGGACTTTGTGCACTATACACATTTATTTTCAGGCTCAGGTTAGACTTCTGTGTGTGATTTGCAGAGTCACCTCCTGAAATTAATGACTAAAATAATTTCAAGTGATAAATATACTAAATAGAGTATGGTCTCCTTTGGGACTTTCTGCAATCAGAGAGAAAGACAGCAATTTGTCCAATTATTCACCTTGCTTTAATATTGACTAATGGTGTAGTCTGTGTCAGAGGGAAGGAACTAAGGCTCTCAAACTGCTTCTTACCTGGAAGTGTCTGCAGCATGGATATCTGCACTTCACTCAATGGTAGCCTTATCAGGTAAGCCAGACTGCATGGTCTTGTAGACCTGACAACGATTTCCTACCTAATGGTGACTCCCTTAAAATAACAACATGGCACACAAAAGTAGAAACAGCAGGATTAAATTTGCTTACTAGAAAATCTTGTAAGGAAAAATGTGGAAACAACATGTAAATACTATGCCAAAACCAAGGAAACACCATAATGTTACATTGAAAAATCACTTTGCTGCCTCTTCCTAATATCTCTTTCTGCCTTCACTTGGGACTATGACACCAATGGACTACCACTCTTCTGGAATCTAAACTGTTTTTTAGTATAAGTTAAATTATTGTTTATATCTCCTTTTTATCTAGTCATCTTTAAGATCATAATTGTAAAACAAAATTCTCCCAACATTTCACACAGCACATCATACCATTGATGGATCTACTGACATCAGTAATAGTTACTGAACTCTGTCTAGAGCACTATTGTCAGAGCCTGGGTCTCCATGGATGTTCTAAAAAGCATGCCAGTTGTCATAATTATGTTTTAAACTCACAATAATATAAGAAAAATCTTTACAAATCTGAATGACCTGTCCATGTTGTTTTGTTTCTTCACCTTTTTTCTTCCCTATTTTGTACAAATGTCTTAATACTTGACAAGAACTCATATAGAAGTACTAGTAAGAGAAATAAATAATCATTAAGATGGTCATTGTAGCTTCCAGAAAATGGAAGACATCTAACAACTGGTTGACATGCAAAATATATAAAAATAGCATAAAGAGAAATAGAAGTTATCCTTATAATAAATAATTGACATGAGGGGTATTTTTTTTCCATGTTGAGAAAATTCTGCTAGAAGATAGAGAATCTTAATAGTTTCTCCTATTACTAAAATCACAGGCAACCCTCTGATGATGTAAGCCTCTAAAATAATTATAATTATTGATAATTAAAATAAT
Source organism: Mesitornis unicolor (assembly GCF_000695765.1). NCBI lineage: Eukaryota > Metazoa > Chordata > Aves > Mesitornithiformes > Mesitornithidae > Mesitornis > Mesitornis unicolor. The sequence continues at coordinate 7,955 of NW_010177901.1, read as the reverse complement.
TTGCTAGCAATCTGGCTGCCAATTTCTATCAGCCAGAAATTGAGTACCTCCTAAAAAAACCCAAATTGTTGTAGTTGCTTTCTTTTTTTACTTTTTTGTGTGCCATTCTGAAATAATTAGAAATCTTAAATTAAAACAAAATGTCATCATAAATATGAAAGTAAAACTATTTCAAAGATCAACAATATCATGTCACCAACTTGAATTGAAAAAATATTTCTTTAATAGCAAACTCCCACCAGAAATCTGGAAATATCCTAATCTTTATTCTTACTCATTTTTGGCTGTCCAATATTAATTTCCATTTGTATTTGTTTTTAAGCTTGAATGCTGTTGCTGCTTTTTAATAAATTCTAACCCTTTACAAATGTATTTCTTATGTGCTAGCATCACAGTCTTTCTGTAAATATAAATTTTCAATGTTACTTTTTAACTTCATTAATTGTACACAAATAAAACCATAAAATCATTCTTTCTAATGATACCTCACGACATGAAAAATACTTTGTAAAGTAAGATAGGACTCAGAGATAGTCATCTTAATGAGTTGCCACTTGCTAAGTGGAGTAATAAAAGGTGAGGTGACATTCCAAAGAAACTATAGACTGTTGATTTTAACCTCACTGATCTAAAGATTCATTGGGAACTCAATATTCTAAATTCAGTATGATCTGTCACTTCTAGGATTTTGTAGTTCAGAGTCTTCCATGAGTACTGATTCCTTTTTATGTTCCTGTCATGTTGATACTTGATCCTTGGGAAGTTGCTGTTTACAAGTGAGATGTTAAATTGCAAACATTCTGAACTGAAATCATGGTAAACCATCTCAAAGACAACTGCAAGCCCACATTTGTTAAACTTTTAATTGAATTCTGCAGAATGGATTTTGATAAATTTCTGAAGGAAAATGATCTGAGGTCAATGATCAAAAACTCTGGAAAAACTGCTTAAAGCTGTCATGGCAGACACCACCTGTGTTTAATGAAGTAAAGAATAATGCTAGATACTACTGTCCTCTGATATTGCAGCAGTACTTCAGGAAGCATATTTTGTGCTAACTTTGAATGCCCACGTCAAAAAATTATAATCCAATTGCCAGATTGCAAAGATGTCTCTGACAGGAAAAGCAGGGTAAGAATAGGTGTTTATATTAATTTATTGCTGTTTCTCAGTATATTCTTCAACATCAAGCAAACTGAACAAGCACTTCCTGAGTAAGAAGTGATATATTTTATTTAATGGCTATGCAACAAAGATTTTATATAGGTGTATAGGAATATGAAAATACGTAAGAAAGAGTAAAGTGGGATTTTAAAGCTTGCATAATTTCTGGTTTTGTATGTGCTTTTAAGCCACAGCTGTGTGCATCTAAAAGTGAGACACCTTCTTTAATGGTCTAATTAATGGCAGAGAGGAGCTGGGCAGTTAAAAAAACAGAATTCTGATTTAGACAGAGTCATAGCCTTTTTGCCAGGTTCTCTATCAAGGTTGATATTTCTCACTTTTTCAGTGAAACAGAAGCAATCCTTGACCCAAGAGATTATACTGAGGCAGGTGCTTGCAGATTTATACCACCTGTCTCCATAATTTCTCTGAAGCAATCTCATCTTGTGTACCACCTGAGGAGCTGTTTCAAAATGTCTTCAACTTATGTATTACTACTTGCCCTAATGGAATATAAAGCTTTTTACTAATTACATCACTTTCTTTGCAACTGAAATACAGCTGTCTCTGGAGAGGTAAAACAGGCAATAGGTAGCAGAACTTGGACAAAAAATGAGAACTGTGTTCAGTCTACAATAAGAAAAGCAGAATACACGGTAGGATGCAGATTTGTCCAGGGCATTTGGACTAAGGTACTACCACTAAGAATAATGCTTTGAGTTTTTCTGGGACAAGGTGGATAGTAGCACTTGTTTACAAAGACTTTCCAGATATCTATATATAAAGATATGGATGATCTTTACAGGTCCCTTCCAACTCAATACTTTCTATGCTTCTATATATCACAGTAGAAAAGACAAACATGCTTTCTTGTCAGTCAGTTTTTAGTGCAAAAGAAGATAGTAAAGTCATGCTTGGATCTCCTTTGCTGATTTGAGTAAAATTCTAAAAGATGAAGTTTGATTTGGTGGGGTTGTTTTGGTTTTGTTTGGGTTTTTTTGGCTTTATTTTGTTGTTGTTGTTGTTGCTGTTTTAAATAATAAAGTATAATAAAGTATGCAACTCAGAACTGATAAAGGCAAATTTGTATTTGTAACATTCATACTTTCGGTTGACATCAGGAGTTGGTGAAAATTTGAGAACTCTTCATTGCAGTAAAACAATATTAAATATAAACCAGACTGGAGAACTACTTGGCTGAAAATTTACTAGGAGGGAACAAAATTTAATGCAATACACTTGAAACTGGTCAAGGAATATTTTTAGAGCTTTTATCTATAGCACGAATGTGTGAAGGTCAATTAATAGTTGATTTTAAAAGTTCTATAATGACTCAGAATAAAAAAAGTTATTCCAAAGTCACTACGGCCTCTTAATTTGTGCACTAATATGTTATATTTCTTCATATTATGAACATTAAATATTCTGATTAAACTATTTAAATGTACTTGATAAAAATATTTTGTGATACTAGCTTCTTGCATTTTTTTTACATTTCTACCTTTTGAGGCCATATTAGGACAAAATCAAATAAAAATCAGCATTTTTGACAGAATAGAAAGCTGCATATTTGATGTAGACTACAGCTTGATGTAGATTCTAAACAACGCAGGTGGGAATTGGTTTTAAGTAGACCTAAGCTTCTATCCATTTTCCACTGGATTTTGACTGCATTCGAGTATTTACTCGGTATTTATCATGGCAGTTTCCTACTCATGCCTCACTTTCGCAGGCAGGTAGCAGAAGCACTACATAACTTTCACTTACCACTATTTTCCATGGTGCAAACTCAAGGAGGAAATGAACAGATAAGTTTTTACAGAACAGATCCATTTGCAGTGGACTGGTTAATCACCATGTTTCTTGTTCCTGTCAGAGAAAGTAAGCTTTTTAAGGAGGTATCATGGCAAATCTGACTCTAGGGTTCAATTCCTGTTTAAGCATTGAGAGCAGCGTCCAAAAAATCCAACTGTACCAATTTGTACCACTTGACTTCCTCATAATATTCTTCTATTGACCATCATTAAGTTTCTTGGAAGTCATGTTTAAAGGAATCATTATACAGATATTGAAAAATAAGAACTTTATGCATAAAAATCTTAAGAATCAATTTATATATATATATATAGTCCCACTGAGCAATGTGTTGTTACTGAATTCTCATTAAGTTACATGCTGAGCTATTTACAGGATGAACCTAAATAATTAGCTATAGCTGTTGTGATTAGGAGTCAGTCAGTACGCCATCTGAGACCGTTATGTTGCAATACAGACTATTTTCTTGAATAGCAGATATTATATGGAATTATTTGTGTACTAGTACAATGATACTTCTCCAGATAAAAATTTCAGTGATGACTAGAAAACTAAGATATTGCAAAGACTAAAAAAAACTTTAACAAACTGAGTTAATTTCAGCATTGTTGCTGTTATTCTTATGATGAAAATAAGTCTAACTTTGTTTTATGTTTTTAATGGTTTTGTTACAGATGAGTAGTCTTGGTGTTTAAAGAAGAAGAATCAAAATTCATCTCTTGCTAGAACTTCACTGAAGTCAACAGACGTGCTGCAAGCTTGACTATTTTGGAATATTCTCTTCTTCTAGGTTTGTGATTCTAGGTATACTTTTTATTGTAGGACTAGTGGGAAATTATTAAGGAAATATCCATTGGAAAATGTAAATTGTTTACATAGCAATAAATACATAAAAGAATTCATGGGTTCTTATCAGAGGACTTAATTCAGGTTTTGCATGTAATCTGGCTTGATTAGACCTCTCTTCCACTAAAAAAATGTATTTGAATGAAAATAAGCTAAATGATTATCAAGATCATAACACTTTTGTTCCAAAATATCTAGGTTTGCACTCAGACCCAGCTCAGTACTAGGGCTGGGGTTGAAACAGAGACAAGTGCTTGAGCTGCAGTGGGAGTAGAGCTAGAAAGGGGCTGCATGAGGATAATGTGGGCTGGAAGAAGGATCATTCCCTGAGACATTTCTTATCTGTAGGGTCTCTTGTAGTCTTTGACTCAGGTTCAGCCTACTAACAGAGTTTATGCAGAAATAGTTGTGCTTTTATTAATTTTGGCTGTCATGCTTCCAGCTGGTGGTGGCAGTTTAATTTAGAACATGGTTTATTGTCATGGAGGCTCTCCCCAGCTTCTCCGTATTAACCGTTCCTGCTTGCAAAGCCGAAGGACTCTGTTTTCCTGCCACCACTTAATGCCTTAAATTAAACATCTCTGGGTCAGTTTAAAACTGGTGAAGACAGACACCTGTGGTAGACTCCAACATTTGAAAATAAGACAACTATTGCAGCAGTAAGGTGCCACAGACCAGCTGAATTAGATGCCAATATTTGTGGCAAAAATGAGGCACTTCTACAGGGTAACATAAAAAGCTTAAGGTCTGGACTAGAAAGTGCCTAGTTCTACTGTTCATACACAGTGAGTCCATGGTGCACCAAGCTAAAAATTAAGTGCCCTTGTGTAGTCCTGGATGTTGGATGATGAGGTCTGTGACCATGTGCTTAGCAGAGAAGGCAGCAATTGGTATGTCTTTTTTCAATAGTCAAGCAATGGCCAGTGTATGGTGGTACATGAGAGACACTGCTTCTGAATGGGCCTCCAATTAGGAAAGTGTGAATCATCATCCTAGCTCTTATATCCCAACCAGGTAGTGTTAACTATCAGACTGACAGGACAAAACCAAGCAAGAATGCAAGAGCCGAAAGGCTAGAAGAAGCCAGACAAGATGTACATCTCCACCTTTTGGGCACGGCTTTGAACAGGAAAGAAAATTTTCTAACTCCATTTGTCTCCACATATTTTTATCCAGTTTCATTATAATTTTAAATGTTCTTCCTTGACAGCTTGGACATTGTGGCATTCTGCTATATTAAAAGAAGTTTGGATCCAAAGCCATTCAGGTTTTGGGTACTGGAGACTTCTCCATTAGACTTTTGTGAAAAAAATAAACTTTTTCCGTTTTGCCAGCCATTAGACTCTGCTTCTTATGGGGAATTGGTATATAGGGTGTCTCTGCACAAGATTGAATTGCCCCAAAGCTTAGAACCGAAGTAAGCTGCTGTTGAACACACCTAAACCCTATGATGTGCCCACTGAGTATGGAACTGCCAGTCATAAGGAGTTGTTTTTCAGCAAGGATGAACTTACTAACTATTAATGGTCAAAAAGCTGACCTGAGAACTGCATGCTACACGAAGCACACCAGCATTAACACTTCTGGTATCACATCTGATGTCTATTGCCAAGCTGGAGGACTAAGAACAACAATGACACAGCCTTGATAGTAGCATTATAGAAAGGCTATGTAAGGGAAGGTCAGGTTGAACTTTTCTAAAGCTATTACATTATTTTAGTTAAACATGCTCACTTTGTCTGCATCTTAAATAGTAATGCCAGTCATATTATCTGATTTTGGTAAGGGCATTAATGGATAAGTCAAACTTGAAAAATTCTATACAACTGAAACAAGCTCTAATAAATAATATTTATTATAGTAGTGACAGATGAACTCAGACAGGAGTAGTAGAGAATTAATAAGGATGTTAAGAATCTAATATAAAGGTAATCCTGCCTCTAAGTGGAAGTCTTTTTGTAGGAGGAAGAAGCTTTTAAATATTTTTAAAAAATCTTTTCTAATAATGAAAAAGCACGTAAGTAGCAAGGGTTTCTTCTGTGTCTTTAGAATGGGATTTTTTTTTTTGCAATGCAATGTTAATGTACACAGAAGCAGGCCTATATCCCATAGGCCTGCTTTTAGCTCCTAAATACTTTGTTGTGAGAGCATGGGGAAACCAGTTTATGTTCAAAGACTACAGTAGGTTATGAATCACATACTATTCTTATTAGACTGTTTAGCTAACTGACGTTATGAATAGGCTGCTATCAGTTTTGTCTAAAAAAATCTGACTAACTGTATTTTAAGGGGAAAAAAAGACTCATGAAGCTTATATGGAACTTACTGGTAGGCCTGACAGTTACTCAGCTATATCCTGTCACACTGACAGGAATGTTCTTTACATTAGCCTTGACTTTTCCTCTATGTGTCCAATGAAAATGTCCAGTAAAATCACAGCCTACAGGAGGGTGGACTAACCTTTATCACATCATCTGTGCTTAAATGGGCTTTGAGGGAATTTACCGATGACCTTGTCTGGAATTCTTTTGGGCTGAATTTGTAACAAAATAAATTCATACTTGTTTAGGATTCTCACTAAGAACTGCACCACATACTGCTATTGTTTTCTTTCCATTACCTTTGAAAGTGGTGCTTGATACTGATTAATTGCCTCTCATTTCTGTTTGCCAGGTGCATTTGCCAAGTCTCATCTCTGATAACAGATGCCACTATCTGTCTTTTTATATTTTTTATGTTACTGAATTAACTGTTTGTGCTCTAAAACCCTCATAGCCAAAATGAAGACTCAGAATTTAACTGAGCCTGTGCTGTGCATGTGACTAAGGTGCTGGGGATATGGCCATAAAAGCTTATTAAGGTCACTTGCTCTGCAGACTGCCACTTCACATCTCACAGAAGTGGGATTTACTTAATGAGATACAGACAAAAATGTCATATTGATATAGGCAGTGTAAGGGTCAAACTTATAAAACATTGTGAAATCGTAGCTGGATTGGCATAATTCCAGTCCTCATATATTCACACCACAAGCATTTACTGTGCCTGCTTGCTATTTTTTGCTTCCACCTGCTTCCTTCAGCATTATGCTCAGAGCTAGAAAGTGAGTCTGAAATTGACTGTCAACTTTCACTGTTTCTGAAAAAAAGAAATCATATTAATCCAAAATATTTATAAAATATTTGCTATTTATTTTTATTTACTGAATAATGCTCATTTACCTGAATCAACAGAATATGCATAAAAAATGAATCTTCAATATATCATCAAGATGCCAAGTTTCCTTTTCTTCACATATCCCTTCTTGTTAGAACACAAACATTATCTTGATAATGTGCTGAAGGAGTCAGCAGATGTGCTTCCCAAGCCACTCTTCATAATTTATCAGCAGATCTGCCTAACTGGGGAGGTCCCAGTTGACTGGAGGCTTGCAAACATGAGACCGATCTACAAGAAGGATGGGAAGAAGGATCCAGGGAACTACAGACCTGTCAGTCTGACCTCAGTGCAGGGAAAGGTCATAGAACAAATCATCTTCAGTTCCATTACACATTATTTACGGGACAACCAGAAGGTCAGGCCCAGTTAGCATGGGTTCTGGAAGGGCAAGTCCTGCTTAAGGAACCTGATCTCCTTCTATGACAAGGTGACCTGCTTGGTGGACGAGATGTGGCTGTTCTTTACCTGGATTTCAGTAAAGCCTTTGATACTGTCTCCCACAGCATCCTCCTGGAAAAGCTGGCTGCACACAGCTTGGATGGGCATACACTTCACTGGATAAAATGCAGGCTGGATGGCTGGGCCCAAAGACTTGTGGTGACTGGAGTTAAATCCAGTCTGTGGCCAGTCACGAGTGGTATTCCCCAGGGCTTAGTGTTGGAACCACTCCTGTTTAACATCTTAATCTATGATCTGGGTGAGGGGATTGAGTGCATCCTCAGTGAGTTTGCAGATGACATCAAGTTGGGAGAGAGTGTTGATCTGCTCGAGAGTAGGAAGGCTCTGCATAGGGATCTGGATAGGCTATATCGATGGGCTGAGGCCAACTGTATGAGCTTCAACAAGGCCAAGTGCTGGATCCTGCACCTGGGTCACAACGACTCCATGCAGTGCTACAGGCTTGGGGACGA
>NW_010177900.1:0-8472 GCF_000695765.1 Mesitornis unicolor | reverse complement strand
CCCCCGCCACCCTCTCCCAGTCACCGTTTTGAAATTTCCACTGGAAGAAAGGACATTTGATGCTTTGAAGAAGCTGAACAGCCTGAAGGCTGTGACAGGAAGAAACATTGAAATATCAAATGCACTGTTTTCTTAAGTAAACTTAAATCTTGCATGCTGCTGTCTCAGGCACCTACTCCTGTGACATGTGAGCTGTGGCTCCAGAGGGCATGGGAGTTTTGGGAGATGAGGTGGAGGCAGTGCCTCTGAGTGAGCCTGGCTCAGCAAGTGTGATGCATGCCACTGCTTGGTTGCTGGCAGGAGCTGCCTGCACCTTGCAGACTCTTCTGTCTCCACTGCCACTGCACTCAGTCCTGGCGCAAGCAGCTGTCTTGAGTCAGGAAATGTAACTTAATCTATTGTCAAACTTCTGGACCCTGATTTAAGAGTTGAAGGAAAAACAGACGTAAGCATTTACATACACACACTGAGGTGAACACTTGTCCTCCCCTATCCCAACTCTCAGGTCTCCTTGTTTTCACAGGTGGTCTTCCCTTCTTCTTGCAAGGTCTTCCATGAGCACAGTCCATTAAGGGTGTCCCTGGCCTGATACAGGTTCCCCATGGCCAATGTTCCTGTCCTGGCATGTGTGTCCCGTGGTCTTCTCCCGCGGGGCACATTATACCATCCCCAGAGCATGTCTTCAGCCACAACAGCTGGGGCCTTTCTTAAATACATCTTATCAGGGTCTACCTGTGCTCCTCTGACTGACAGAGTCATGGCTTTGGATGAGTTTACTTCCCAGTGCTGTTTCCATTGGTGTCAGTGGTGGTTGCAGCTGGCTGCCAAGGGCCCATGTGGGTCCATGGCCTCCTTCCACACTGCAGCCCCCCCCGCCCAGTTAAATGTTGCTCCTGTCAGTACAAGCTTTGAGGGAGCCTGCCTAATACCACAAGAAAAAAAGAAAAAACATGGCTGATTTAGTTCCTCAGAAGCCCTGTTCTCTGTTTTACATTTGTCTCATGTTTCCTGGGTGACCTTTTAATGGCGGCTGAGTGCCTCCTCAGCCAGTGTCCCCAGGTGCAATATAACTTCCCAGGCAAATAAATAAATAAAACTGTGCTTCCTATCTCACACAGGTGATTTGAAGGTGAATGCACCAGTGAGGTCCTCTGACATAAGCACAGACCAGTACAGGGAGGATGGCTGAGCACTGCTGCCCATCCCCATGGGAGAAGTCAGGGATCTACAGCATAAGAGTCCCTTGCATGAATCCTAAAAGTGGCATAAATGGTCCAAGGGTTAGACTCCTCAATTGCAAACCAAAATCAGTCCCAACAAATGCTGTCAAAATTCTTTCTGCCGTTAATCATGCCATTAGTCATTTCTCAGATGTCTTCAGGAAAGTGAATTGGAGAGGCTGCCATAGCCCTGAGCTGTCTTTTGTCAGGTTATCTGTCTTAACATCCTTATTTTGACATGGTTAAAATTGCTAACAGCAGCTAATGATTTGACTGTTGTTTTTATATTTATGACGCTTGTGAGCTCAGAAGCTCTAGATACTACCAGGTCTCAAAGATATAGAAATAGATGAGGACACGTCATCAACAAAAAAATGTGAAGGAAAATAACAATATCATGGATATAAAGAAAGTTACTTATTTAATAAAGCATAAGAAAACTGCAAAACAACATTTTGTATGCTTTACATATACTTCTGTACATAACTATATAATAATTTTATAAATAATTAAATTATGCTTCTCTAGATGCTAATGTCCCCAGTTGACCTGATAATTGAGTGTAGATGTCATTTAAGGAGTGGATGTTGTGAACTCAATTGAAAAGGAAGAGAAGTTCAGAGTACTTATGTGACATGGAGGTGAAGCTGGGAAATTGTGAACCTGTAACATGAACCTGGTTGTGACATGTGGCTGGGAATGAAGAAATATAATGGAGGAGTGGAGTAAAAGAGAGGCGGTGGGAAATAAGTGAGAGTCAGTATCAGGGAGGAAACTGTAGAAATTAAAAAGTGCAGGTAGGAGAAGTTATAACAATTAGTGTGGAAGAACATTTGGCATCACTTAGGAAATTTCAGTGAAGAAAGCATTCAGTTCCAAATATATTCTCAGCTAAATGTCACAAAAATTTTAAAAAGTCACCTACCTCCTGATTTAATCACAAGTCACTTATTATGAGCGTTTGATCTCAGTTTCTAAACGTGTGAGAGTGATTTAATTCTGATGTCAGAAACAGTTTAATATAATTTCTATCCTTTGATTGCATGTTTGTGAGAAAATATCTTCTGAAATATGCACATAAAGAAATCATTTTCACAAAGCTTTCCAGACCGAAATTAGTTTTGTACAAATATTTTATCAGGGATATCTGCTACACGTGTATATGCACAGTCTGTTTGCAAAGGACATCAGGTCTGTGTCATGCCTTTTTGAACTGCAGACACAAGAATATTCAAATAATAGACCAGTTCTTGCAATTTTAAAAACCTAAAATAGTCATAAAAATGATAAATCATTTCCATATAAAAGGTATATAGATGCTACCAAGATGCCTCCTCTGACATTGTTTTAATGTGAACTATTATTTCCTGTATTTTCTTTGAATCCAGACCATGATAAATGTAAAAAGGAAATGAAAGATGAGGCTGATAGATGAGGCCACAGATCCCCAGAGACTGTTTTTTAAGAAAAAAAGCTCAACTTATGAACAAAATTGTATGATGCCAGAAATGCTTTGACACTGTAGTTATTTTATGATCACTACTGTAATTCTAAAATTTCTAGTAATCATTTTTGTTATCTTAGGTCATTATATGATATAACATGTATAATCTATAAAATAAATGATGAAATCAATATGAATTCAATACAAATTATCCAATTTTGGTGTTTGAAGTGAAATAAAGAAAAGAGAGAATGGGCTCAAGAAAGTGATTGCTGTTAATGACAAAATCTTCCATATTATAATTCCTGGTGATTACTAAATGTAAATGCATTTGCAACTTAAAATGCAGTGCTGGAGCTTTTAAATAATAAGAGCTGTCTAGATATCAGTGCAGCAGGTATCATATAGATTGTTATGATTTCACTGTTTTCCTACTTAACATTATAGCAGTAATAATTTTGTCAGATTCCAAGAACCTGTTTCACATATTTATTCTCCAAACATGCCTTTTAATAAGGCCACTCACAGGATCAGATAATATTCATATAGTACATCAGATTCAGCTTCCTGTACTAAAGTAAATATAAATTTATTTATAATAATATTATCAAGAATATAAATAAATAGCAACTATAACTATAACTATAACTATAACTATATAACTATAACTATAACTATATAACTATAACTATAACTATAACTGTAATATTACACATACTAATTATTAGTACACAGCAATTATAAAAGTCTATTGTTGAACAATGTACACCACGCATTCTGCTCCTACTGTGATGAATGCCATATCAGGAGAGAGAAATAACTGTTCAGACACTCTCAGAAGTTGAGAAATTTTAAAAAATCCCCAGAATTGTTAAAAAAAATATAATCTGTGACAATATTCAAAACGCAGATGCTTCTATCACTAAGCAAATATGCTGTGCACACTAAACTGGTGTCAAGTAATGGAGCTACACTGCCTGAAGTCCTGCTAAGTGTTATACTAATCAGCCCTGTAGCCAAAATACCATGTGGTTGCACGTTAGTCTTGGGATAAATAGAAATGTGGTCTGTATAAATGGCACTACTTAAAGAAGTGCTCTTTTGTGTGGCACTACTTAAAGAAGTGTTATTTTGAATATATTGTTTTTCAGGGAGACAGAGTGGTCAGATGTGACATCAGGGTTATTAGCCCCTCTGAGGAAGAGCTAAGTTAATAGTGAGAAAGAATCCTTTGTAATGATGTAGTACAAACATTATTCCCCATGGTTTGTAGCCAGGTTGCTCATGTAAAATGTATTGTGAACATAGAAAAGGATATGAAGCTTCTTCCTAAGGATGATAAAGAGTATTTCATTTAAATGTCAAAAATAATTAATATGATATTGAAATTGTCTATTGAGGTAAAGAAACATGAATTATAGCAATTGACTTAGATACCTTCTTTTCTGTCCTGTTACCAAATGCTGAAACTTCTAATGTAGCAAATGGTGTAAGAAACATTGACATGTCCAAATTGGAGAAAAGGCTGATACCCAGAGATGGATGAAATATCTTTATATCAATAACTTCTAACAAGAACTTCCAATAAATGCAGGATTATTCCAATGAATTCATCAGGTAATACCAAGGCTTTATCTAGGCTTCAGTGGTCAAGAACTGGATAGACAACTTTACATCATCATAAAAATTTTAGTCTATACTCTTTTCAGAAAAGGTTTGCACCAGTCTGCAGGTATTGGTAGAACTAAAGGGAAAAGCATAAGCTTGAAACTGGGGCTGTGGAGAAAGGGAGAGAGCAGTGAAAAAAATGTCTGTCTTATCAGAAAGTAAGAATAAGGTCTTGCCCTCAAGATGTAAAGATATGTATTTTTGACATCCAGCTGCATTCTTCCAGATAATATGGAACAGCAAAACACCTTTTCATTTCTTCCAGAAAGAAAAGAGGGTGTTCTTCCTAAATTTCATGTCAACAGCTACTAGAAACAAGACGTGTTAGTCCTTGGTCAGGTTTTGTTAGAGCATGCTGCTTTGCATCTCTCCATTTTGTATGATCAAAAGACAGGAATAGTCAAGTTTTGAGGATTCTGCTTAGTGAAAGAATTCTACTGCACTCTATTTCATATGGTCCTGCTCACATAACTTACAGCTCAGGTCAGTTGCTTCATAAAAATTTTTTTCATATTTTGAAAATCAGAAAAGTCAGATGGGATAACTGGTCTGCTAGTAAGAGCTACTAGGAACTTTTGACTGTTAAACAAGCTAGTGAAAAGTTTTTATCCTGACAATTTCATGATGATTTATAAGTAAAAGACAGATGTACAAAAAAGAAAATTCCTTAAGAAGTTCTCATTATGTTAAAAATGTCAGACAGCTTTGCTCCTTCAATATTTCCAGGCCAGTTTTGCAAACTTAGGAGACTCAAATGCTTCTGTAAAAATATGGTTACCTTTGTCTTAACTTCAACCAATCTCACCTGCCTGTTGTGTTTCTATCTCAAATAAAATCAAAGTTGATCTTATAATCTAAGTTTATCCTCTGATCTGCAGAACTATTAATCTTCCTTTTAGCAGAGCATTTGTTTTAATATTTTTTCAATATTTCCCACCCTGCCTCCCCCAGAAAACCCACAAACTTGCTGTAAGAAGAAACACCAAAACTAGATGGTTTTCTTTCCTACAACTTCTATGGAGATATTTTAAAGTTATCTGGGCATGTTCCTGGACAACCTGCTCTAGCTGATGCTGAGGGGCTGGACCAAATGACCTCAAAAGTTCCCCTCCAACTTCAAGTACAGTGTCATTCTGTAACTTCAGAACGTGAGCCACTTGATGGAATACCTATGTCATAAAGACCATGCAGCCACTGCATGCAAAAAAGTCCATGTGAAGAAGATGTGCCAGCAAAATGCTGTCAATTCCGTTAGTACAGATGGATCAGTATGTTGTGACCAGCTGTCTGATACTAAAACAAACTAACCATAGGTGGAACAGGACTACTCTACACAAGTTGTGTGATGTCTATCAGCCAGACTTGGGGGTTTTTGTTTGTTTGAGATGTTCTGTATATCTTATCTCTTCCATTCTGTGCTATGAAGGCTGCTACATTATTACAAACTGATGTTAAGGTTTATAGAAGAAATGAATAACTCCTATGAGAGATGTGTCAGTGGGAGGCAAGATTTTTTCAGTGATTATGAGTTCCGCAGTGTTGCAGCTTTTATCTGCCCTCTTCAATCTCATAATTTCTCTTAAAAAGGTTACATATATTAGCTTTCTCTTTATGGTTTTGTTTTCCTATTTGTTTATGTGGAATTTGACAAAGCACTGTGATGCTCATGATTATGAAATAAATCAGTCAATTAAAATTGGCCTCAATAAATCAGTATTAAAAAAAGCCCTTTTTCAGTTCCCAGTATCATAGTGCTAATCATACCTTGATACAGCAGTGTGCAATCACAAAGGAAAATCTTGTTCGTTTTGTATTTCTGATTTCACTGCATTTTCTAATGTCACTGACATGCCCCACTTACAACAGGAATTTGAGATGGTAGATATCTCTTCCTCTAGCAAGCAAAACTGGAAAATGGTACAGTATTAATAAAAGTATTTGTGCTTCAAATTCTTCTCTTCGTGGAACTGAGAATTCTGAACATCAAAAAAATAATTGTGTTGTTCCTCCAGATTAGGTCTGTGTCTTTGAAATACATAGTATTAGAATGTTAATTGAGTTTGACATAACCATGAATATAAAATGCATCATGCCACTCAACTTACCAGCAGTGAAACTGATTACCAATTATAATCATTCTCTACATTTTGACAGCATACCAAGATGGAGATGTTGAATATTTCAGTTTGCAATATTATCTGGGTTGTTTAAAGTACTGACTGCGTGTCCTGAAACCAATAGAGGTAATTGGTATGCATGTAAGAGCTGGCAGCCTGAGCACATCACTTATTTACAGAGTCTTTTGATGTAGCTCTGTGGAAAAAAAATGTTAATAAAACATGGTTCAAAGGAAAATTTACACTTACCATTATAATATGACATAAAGTACAAATCATTGTACCTAAATAACTGTTTTCTAGTGAATAGTGTTCCTTTTCCCATTTATTGAACTGGTCCACTGAAACCTAAAATAAGGGGGAGGAGAACACAAAGAACAAGTTTATTAACTCTTTTCATTTTGTGATGCAGTTATCTGGAAATTAAGATACACACATGAGACAGAGAGCGGAAAATCACTGGGTATGTCGTTGCTTTCATAACCTTCTTATTTGCTCCACAAATTGGTTTATGGTCCTCTCAGGGCACGTTCGTCAACAAACTCTATGTCGAGAATTGATGTGAAGCTTGAAATGAACCAGAAAACAGGAGACAGGAAGTAACATGGTGACCTTAGTTGAAAGACAGCAAGCCAGTTAAATTAGCCTTCACGTAAGTCCTTCTACTGCAAGAACACCAGCAATCCTAACCTCCCTTCAAACAGGAAGGCAAATGAAAATCTTGAGATAATATTTACAGAATGCTTTGCTTTTGTCAGAATTGTCTGTAAACCTTATAGGATCTATGCAGAACCAAACTTTGTATAAGAGGTAAGGAAAACATAGAGAAGATACGAAGTGAAAAGAGTCACAATATAGGCAAATGCAAGGAAAAACCAGTTTCATTAGAGTCAGAATTTATTTTCTATGGAGTGAGGGTAATCTTTAAAACTGGAGACAGGGAAAAAGTGAGGTTAGAGAGTCCAGGCTGCCTCAGAGGAGTTAAATATTAGGATAATATATAGTATTTACCAAGAAACCCCACTTAATCTTGTCATCAATGACTGAATTGCTATGTTCATACACTAGTGGTGGCAAATTAAAATGTCCTGGTTTGAGCTAATTTTCTATTTAGTGATTTTACTTTTCAGCTCAGTCTCTTTTAAGTGGCTGAACTTGCTGAAACTAGCAATATGTTTTTCCAGTATGTGCTGCTAGAAGATAAGCTCAAGGGCAAGTGTCTCACCATGGGTGCTGTGTCTGCCCCTACGGGGAGGATAAAGCGGACCCCAAACCGATCAACTAGGTGTTCCATCCCACATACGTCATACTCGGTGTAAAGCCAAAGGATCACGAGGGTCTCGACCTTCCATCTCAGACCCTTCCTTCCATCTCGATCCTGCAGTGGCCAAGGTTTGAGCAGAACCCTGCTAGTTCATTTGCTGCTGATCCTGATTCGTTTGATCCTGCGTCCTGCTCCCACCTGCTGCTGAGTTTGGTCTGCAAAGCCTCTGGTGATGTATATGTCATTGGGGGAGAGTGGGAGAAGGATTACATATTGGTTTTGTATATATATTTATACATATTTGTATATATTTCATTATTTTCCTGTTTACATTAATATCCTGTAGTACTAGTATTATAGTTTTATTAAACCTATTAGTTTTATTTTCCAACCTGTAAAGTCTCTCTCCCTTATTCATTTTTCTCTTCCCTTCTGAGGAGGGGAGAGGGGTTAATAGAGAGCATCTGTCCAGGATTTAGTGGCTGGCCCAGCCTTAAATGCTGACCACTGTAATTTCTATAAAGGTGACTAAAGAGTTAGCAGGGGTCATAGACAGGGCTTTAATCTAGATTTGAAGGGAGAGGGGGGGAACAGGATGCAACACACACACCTATCCAGAGATGAGCCTGTGGGTGAAGCGCTGACATGTGTGAGATGGTGCGCTAGTGAGACTCTTCAGACTACCATCCAAGTGGAGGTAGGGGATGGAGTTATAGCAACAAAGGTGGAAGAGTCACTGATGGGTTAGTAACCATGGAA
>NW_010177899.1:82878-88012 GCF_000695765.1 Mesitornis unicolor | reverse complement strand
AGATCCGCAGGAGAGCGCCTGGCAAAGACAGCGCGGTATTTGCATTACAGCGGCGCGGCTGAGGGGCTGCTCCTCCCCGTGCCGTTTACTCAAAGCGTGCCCAAGGGTCCCTGCCTTTTCCTCTGGATCGTCCTTTCTTGTGGACTTCACCTGCGCTGCCCCTTGCAGGTTTGGCTCTCAGGTGCTTCTCAGAAATCATCTTTGCAAGCTAACATTTGCAGTCTCCCCGAGTATTCTTAGATATATGCCAGGAGGGAATGAAGCAGCCCCGGAACAGCCATGGCAAGGCGTTGCTGCTTGTCCCCTCTGTACATGCAACCCAGAGTACATTGGGCCGTGGCAGTGCTGCAGCTCACCAGATATTTTCACCAGATATGTTTCATTTGGTTTGTGCCTACGAGCTCTGTGTGGCCCAGAAAAGTGACACTGCTGACCGAGAAGCATTGTCCTCAGTAGTACATGGTGTAAAAGTTGTGGTTTGCATTGTGGTCAGACTGGTTTGGTTCACACAGAGTGAATATACAACTAATTTTGACTGATTTGAGCACCATAGAAGGAAAAAGGTGTGAGCGAAGGACGTGAATGTGCAGGGAGGTGCTTGCTGAAGGAGGGCATGGGAGTAGCGCTCAGCTCTGAAGGAACTGGGGCTGGACTGAGGCTGTGTGACTGCGAAAGCAGAGAAAGAGAAGGAAAAATTGCCGAAGGATGGAGTCATGTGGTGCCGTGAAGTCAAAGATGAGGATTTCAAGCTTAATGAGTCAAAGGGAAAGGACTGGGGGAGAATAAAGCAGAGGAGATGTTACAGTGGGGTCAGAAGACTAAATATAGCAGCAGATGGAAGGATGGAAGGATGTGAGTGTCCCAGGCCTGGCCATCATTGTTCTCTGCCAGTGAACGGGTGAGATCCAGCCAGTTACGCACGCCTCAGCCTTCCTGCCATGGAGCTGTTTCCTGTCTGCATTTCCACCCTCTCCAAATCCAAAGGAGAAAGAGTGGAAATGTTTTCCCTGTTAGGTGTTTGCTATGACTGTTTTTTCATGGTTTTGCATTCGTCACTGGAACACTCCTGGATGGCAAAGGCAGGCAGGGTTACTGCTCTGTCTGACATCTCCACTTCTGTCCCTGCTTGTAGGCTGTGTTGTGTAACACAGGTTTTGGGGGCTTTCAGTGTGAGCTGAGTAGGAGTGTGTCAGAGATCCACGGTGGTTTTTAAAGTAAACTTACCCCAGGTCTTACCTGGCCTGCTGAAAAATTTTGTTGACTTGTTCCAAGAGAGAGCAATCTGGGGAGGAACTCTTCCCAGGAGCTCGATAATACGAGCAACGTGATCTAAACAGAGGGAGAGAAAACACCTCTAGATACAAAGAGTGTGACACTTCTGTTAGTGAAATGAATAAAACCGATGGACTCCTACCGTCATCTCTGGAGAAGTATTTCCCAGGTTGAGGATCAAACAGACACTCCCCAGTTGCCATTTCAAATGCCTAGAAATGGAGCAGCGTTGTTAATTCCCTAACTGACCTGGAGTTTTCCTTCCCTGTTAACTCTGACAGTACCAATTTCCCTTCCTGTCACACAAAACTGATCCAAAACTATGGAAATATTCACACTGCTTTGATCCACACCATGGTGAAACAACACCTTTAGCTCCACCAGGACGAAAACCAGTGTGTGCCTGATTCCGTCAAGCCTATGAGTTAACATACGTGGAGCGTCACTTGCCTTAGAGCTTAAACTAAGAGTGAATTTCATCAGCTGCATAGTTCCACTCCTAAGTGGCTTTGTCCCCAAGTCCTACCAGGCAGCCCGTGCTCCAAATATCCGCGGGAGTGCTGTAGTCTAATCCAAGAAGCACTTCCAGGGCACGGTATGGCTGGGTCTGTATCTCCTTGGAAAAAGGTTTGTACTGAAACAGAAACAAACTCCCTTTGGTTCGTGTCCGTAAATGTGTAACAGCAACACTTGTGGTCACAAGCTTCCCGCACAGCGAGGAGGATTGGGAGTTCCTAATTGTAGGGACTAACTGCAAGCTGAAGAAATGTCTGAAGCTGGCAGCATCTCCAGGAGCACAGTGCCCAGCTCAGAGTGCTGAATACAACACCCCCAAAATCAGCATCTCTCCAGCACACTGAAATAGCTATTTGGCTGTGAAAGCACAGGCACGCAGGGTGGGATGGAAAGATGCACGCAACATCCCGCATCGTCCCGGGGCTGAGGCTGGGAGCGGACTCACTGTCCAGCACGCGTTGCCCAGATCCGCAATTTTCACTTCTATGCCCATTAGATCGGAGTCTTCCAAACGATTGCCAGGATCATCTCCTAGGTGGAAAGCACAGAGAGAAGTGAAGCCTTTCCAAACCAATAGGAATGCATCACTTACCAGGGGAGAGGCATATAGGCCTTCCTTTAAAGTTTTTCAGCCTAAAAGGTCCTAAAATGCTTTTTATCAGCAATAAAATGCCAGCTCTGGGGTTATTTTTGAGGAAGCACAAAGGAAGAGCTGGTATCCAGTCAAAAATCTACGAGGATGTGTGGGAGGACAGGAGCTTGCAGTGGAGCGGTGCAGCCACATGCTCCTGTCCTGCTCCAAGGCTCCTCTAGGTTACATTTTCATAGGACCCTGGAAAAGGGTAATTTTTGGTTTACTGCTTTACCATGAGTGTCAGTCTATGCCTAACATTGTGCCTTTCTGCTCCAAGCAAGACTCGGTCGCTAATTTAGCATTCCCACAATTTGAGATACAAAACAGCACCGTCACGGGAGAAATGCTCATGGGAGAGCGTTGTGCAAGGTCTCATTGCGGGGACATGAGCTGATCTCTTGAGAGACTCTCCAGCCCTGGGTCTTATTTGGTATTCACACCATTCTCTGCAGATCAATGATGTCTCAAAAGGCCTTGAAGATACAGCTCTCCCCCAAACCTCAGAAATACAGGAAATAAAGAGCAGAGGTGTCATACGGCTTTTTGATCGAGGACGTAACGCTTTCAGTGGCTGAGCACACCACACACGAGGGACCTCTCCTGTACCCAAAGCTGAAAGATTGAGCTCCAAGGCTGCGGTGGGGCTGTTGGCAGGCGGCCATCGTGTGGAGTTCTCCTCTGCACAAAGCTGCCTGCACTGCTGTCTAGGTGCCGAGTGGTTTGTAGCTGCTCAGGTCGATGTTCGCATTAAGCAAAGATGGGAAAGGCCTCCCGGCAGTGCGAGCTGCACTGGTTTGTTCTGGCTGTTATAGATGCGAACTTTTCCTAAGATATCTGTGCCTGCTGCCTCTCTGTTTCCCTCCCAGCAATAAACACCTAAGTCCCTTGTTAAAAAAAAAACCCAAACCTGGAGTGCTCACCTGGTCCCTTTCGCCCCACATCTGCTCTCTGGCTGCAGTCGAGCGTATCGAGCAGAAGCCTTTGGAGGTTTTTGTCGCGTCCGTACAGCAAGATGTTCTCCGGTTTGATGTCCGCGTGGATGATGCGGCAGCGCTTGTGCAGGAACTGCAGCCCTGCCAGGACCTGGGCGAGCGGGCAGCGAGACTTTGTCAGCAACGCAAGGGTCCCCCCCCCCTCCTCCCCTGCCCCAGGGCCATCGCAGTGGTCTGGTGCAGTGGGTGTGTGAGTTGTGGGCGTTCTGGTATCGAGGAAAGGGGGCACACTCCTGTTTTTGTGGCTGTTACATGCCCAGACCACCGTGCCTTCCTCGCCGATTGCCAGGTTAGGGACCAGCCGTAGTGACAAGGCGTAGGGATGAGGGACAACGCCATCAAACAAGGAAAGAAAAAGAGGTGCAGCATAAGCCAAACAAGAGGAGGGAGAGATGGTGAGATGTGTATGGTGAGATGTGGAGAGACATCCTACGGGCAGCACGGGAGAGCCAAGTAGGGAAAAAAGCAGCTTACGACGGCGCAGGGAGAGCCTGGGCTGTCACGGGGGAGAGATAAACAACGCCTACAGAGAGAGACAGGCGCTATCAGAGATCAATAACTGCGAAAAGGCTGCTGGGAGGTGGATGTATTTTTTTTTAAACACTCTGGTCAGTCATAAAGGGCTGGCAAATATTCTCTGTATTATCAAATTCTATTCCTGGATGAACACCAGCCCCGGGGAAATACCAACCTTAAATGGTAACTGCGAAACACGGGGAAAGATTTAAATAGCTGAACTGGAATGAATCAGAAGTAAATACTGCCCCAGCGCTGAGCTGAGGGAGGGAAAAAGATGTGCAGGTTTTGCAATTAAAGCAAAATGGAAAAGGGAATGGATCAAGCAAAAGGTTCAGGTGTGAAATGAGGCACAGAGATTAAAGCCACTACATTTTTGTATAATTTCCTCCTGTGTTAGTGGAGCTGCTTTAGAGGAAGCAGAGCCTATTCCAGAAAATAGGATGAAGGAGGAAGTGTTTTTCTTTCTTGGTATCCCTAGAAAGGCACAGGAATCAGGGTAACAAATGTTCATCTTTGCAAGTGTGCAGACTTCTGATAAATCTCAGCACGAGAGGCAAAATGGCTTTTTAACTGTTCTGAGCCCATTCCTTGGCTATTCCCAACCAACTCAGTTTTCACAATCTCTTTGGTCAGTGCACGGCTGATCCTTACAGGGGTGGAGGAGTTGGCTCTGAGCAGGAAAACCTCAACACGAGCAGAGGACCAGAACTGCTGGAGAGGTCGATGATTCCCAGAATGAGGGGGACACAGGTGCCAGCCCCAAATCCCTGGTGCAAGGCTGCAGGTGCTGGCTTTTCATGGCCCTGACTCCAAACCCCGTCAGGCTGCAGGGTTGGGCAGCAGTGCGCAGTGCCCCCGTATTAATGGGAAAGCGATGACTTCCCACTCCGCATTTTAATTAACATTTTCTCTCCTTATACCCAAAAGAAATAGTTACTGTTTTCCTTAAAAAAATGCCTGCCTTGGGCACTCACTCTGTGTCATCCCTTTCTTTGCAGATGCAGTCATGGAGGCCATGGGAGGTGACCCCAGAACAAAGACCATGGGATGTTCCCAACAGCCCCGTGGTGCCCTCACCCAGGCCCAGGTGAGTTCTCACCTGCTGCAAAGATTTCTTCACAAAAGGCAAAGGCAGTCCCTGGGCTGCGTAGTTCCCCATCAGACATCGCAGGGAAGGACCCAGCGCCTCAAATACCAGGCA
>NW_010177899.1:77622-82853 GCF_000695765.1 Mesitornis unicolor | reverse complement strand
AGTCAGGGATTCACTAACAGGGAGAAGATGCTCCCACCAGAGCAGCCAGATATCTCCTTTCCCAACCTCTCCCCTCCAGACACCTCCATGTGCCCCTTCCCTGCCATTTTCCAAGGCCAGCCCAGGCTCTGCTGCCCCAGAGCTGCAGTGCTCTGCCAGAAGGATATGGAAACCGTTCTCTCCGATCATCCTGAAGTCATCTAACAAACAGACGATGTTTTCTCCTGCCCGGTCCTTCTTCTTCATGCTGCTCACCTGCGGGGGAGGATTCCGAGAGAGCTGCGATTAGAAACGTGTGTATGCACAAGGACACCACGCACCCGTTTCATCCTGTTCTACAGAGTTTCTCCTCCAGGAGTTGGCACTTCATGACAAATCCCATGGAAACAGCGTCAAGAACCAGGCTCCAAACACACAAGCCAGCTGCGTTCGGCTGAAAGGAAGGCCTGTCTTTCAGAGAGAGCGGGTAATAAATCCAGGGTAAGGCTCGGTCTATACACAGGGTTGTGTTGATGTGTAGAAAACGGCCTTCTGATTGCATTAAATTAGTGCCACTTTGTGCTTCCTCTTGCATCACTGAGTCTGGCTCACATCCCTTTGGACAGGGCCTACAGATTCACAGGTGTGAACTAAACTTTTCTCAAACCTGTTGGGGAAAGGCCTCGGGGTAATTTGAAATGCAAAATTTAATGGCTTTTACTCACCTGATGCTGATGTAACTTTGTATTTAGGCAAACTCCAAGAATTGTAACCATTAGCTTTCTAGAACTAGCAGGTCAAGCCACCTTCAAAGGCAGCTACCTGAGACCCAGACACAGGCACCTCATTACCACATCCATTAGCAAACGCAGGAAGCAGCTTTCTGACTTCACAGGTTTATCATATTTTTGCTACATCCTGGTATATTTTTTCCCAGATATTTCCTTTTACTTCAGTACCAGTGTTGTGATAGAGCAACGCCCTCTGAGCTGGGAACAGCACAAATACAGCAGACACACTCCTGTCTCCTGCTTCAAACCAACATTAGTGCCTTTTTCTGTGGGTTATCAGCCTTAGCTTTCTGCATGTTCCTCTTTGCTTTTCAGTCTCAGCTGAAACAAATGGGCTGACAGGACAGGTGGGACACAGCCAGCAGCTCCCGGTGTGACAGGAGGAAGGAGAAGGTGCCCGTTCAGACCTGAACTTGGTGAAGCAAAGCACAGAGCCCCGGCATATACATACACAGCGGAGGAGAGCAACCTCATCCTGGGCAGCCTCAGCAAAGCTTGCTCTGCTTTTCAAGACCTTCACAGCCACCTGCTTCTTCCTCCTGGGAAACGAAGCACAGCTGTAAGCATGGCCCGAACCAGCAGCACGTCCCCTTCTCCCAGTCACCCAGCCCTGGGCTCTGCAGTGGGTGCTGCCCTCCTGCAAGGGAGGGTCCTGTGGTCTGCAGCACGCTGGGCCCATGGGCATCCTTCCTGGTGATGCTGCCCCTGGGACCAGCAAGGGGCTGGAGAGAACAGGGTAGAGCACAGACACTGCAGGGTGTAAATGAGAAGAGCCAACAGAGAGCAAGGGCTGATCCCACCCCATTTTTGTTCCTTGGTCTCCAGGGACCAGCTCTGCTCACTGCACCCCACCAATCTCACAGGTTTGCCCTGTGCTTGGTGGATGCTGATGCACTCCCAGGCAGGCAGCTGTGCTCTGCTGCTTCTGCGAGAGGGGCAGGTCCTGCCCAGGAGATCAGCTCCCCCTTCCCACCTCCCCAAAAGCTGGCCAGCCCCTCACCTCATGTCCTGGCACAGCCAGACAGTGGCAAAGGCGCCGCAGCCCAGCTCGCACAGAGCCTGGTATCGCGTGTTGAACACCTCTCCTTCCCGCACGGGGTGGTGGCCTCCTGTGGGGACCAGCGCCAAGAGACATTACTGACATCTCTAAATGCTTTTAGGCTGAAAGAGCAGCTGAGGACAGCCGTTCTCCTGGAGGAACGGCTCAACCGGTCCCGGTGGCCTCCTGGGAAGAGCCCGAGGACTGACCTGTGCGCTGGGCCACCGGCACCTCCTCCTGCACCTGCTCCTCCATGGCCCCCACAGCAGATCCTGGGACGAGGGACGGAGGTGATGCGGAACCAGGTTGTGGTGCACGGGCAGTGCGGTTCTCAGCGTGTTACTGCTTTAAAGAGAGTTGGAGAGCTGCGGATCAGCCGTACCCCTGCTGCCTGCCACACACATTGATCTGCACAGCTCCCCTTCCCTCTGCTACCCGTGCTCTCCCCTCGCCCCTTCCTTCCCATCCACTTCATCAGCCCCCAGAGCTGGGCTGCTACCAACGCTTTTGGCACTTGATGGAGGCAGGGATTATTTTAAGAGTTCAGGAGAAGAGAGCTGGCAGGCTGGGCAGGGATCCCGGCCCTGTGAGGCCAGGCCAGGGCCAGGTGGGAGGCTCAGGTTTCCCTGTGCCTCCTGTGGATTTTCAGGGGCTTGGCGGGGGCTGTGGGATCTCCTCCCGCAGCCAGGGAAAGCACTCGCTCCCCGTCCCGCTGAGAAGGGGACACGCCTGGGCTTTGGCTGGCCAGAGCAGCTCCAGATGGGTGCGAAGTAGAACCTGCATTTTAGCTGCTGTGATGCAGCACATCTGTCTGCAGCCCAGCCCCGCACCGGAGCATGGGACCATCGCCGACCGACCCGTGACACCCAAAGAAGAGGCTGTTCCTGGGTTTGTTACTATGACAGCCCAAGGTACAAACACCGAGGCAGCGCAGACAGACTGATGCAACTGCTGTCCCCCAGCCCTGCGTAGAATTGGCTTCAGCACCGGTCACCTGAGATAGCGACCCAGAGCCCACGTTGCCAATGGAAATAGAGATGGAAGCTGCCGTAGCTGGGGTGCTCCCAACCCAGCGTTTCATAATTTGGACGTGTCACTGTATGGCCAATGCACTCTGTCAGAGCTCCTGACAGGTGATAATAATCCCAGCAGGCCATTAGCATGAGTAGAAATATTGACTTTTAAATCCTTCCGACCATGTTGCTAAAGCTAAGAGCTCGTCCAGAGGATTTTCAGAAAGGGGGCTGGTGGGGGGCAGCAGCAGGAGCAACGTTTCGGGGCACTGTTGTGGGACAGTCGCATCTTCCAGGTGCTGAGGCAGACGTGCGACCTCCTCAAGGGATTAAAGTTTCTTTCCACATGCGGGTGCTCCTCTCCCAGCTCTGCAGCCAGAGGCGCAGCCTGGCTTTGGGCACTCGGTGAGCTCCCAGCACGGTTCTAATTCAGGGTCAGACTGGGCTTGAGAGCCTGACCCTGTGAGGGACAACTTGAGCAGCCAAAGCCAACGTTGCTCTGTTCACACAGCAGCCTGAAAGCAGCTCAAAATCCCTGCCCCTCCTTACATTTTTACACCTCTACCCATGGCACGTACGCAGTTCAGAATCAGTCTCTTTTAGGCACCAATCTCCAGGATGCTGCATGTCTGTGTGGCCACTTTTTTCAGCAAATACTAACATCTGAGCTGTGAAACAGAGGTGAAATCAAAACTTGCCTTATTTGCGCACAGACTGAGCACATTGGTAACCTCGCAAGCTCCCGCACCACCAGAGTCTACGCGAGCCCTCTTCACCCACAGCAGGGCAGCAGGGGCTGCTCTGAGAGCTGGGCAACAGCCTTAAAGACTTTCTGATGGCGCTCACCATTCACCTGCCAGAGGAAAACTTGAGTGTGTGGAGATGGGAGTTCAACAGCATCTTCTCCAGGTGAACTGCTGGGGTAACAGGAGACTTTGGTGGGAAAGCAGGACCCAAAGACAGGCTCAGAGCGTAAAACACAGCCTAGCGCTAGGGCTGGAGGAGCTTTTGGGCAGCTGACAGGGCCTTGGTGTCCTTCTCGCTGCAGAGGCAAGGCAGGTCCATCCTTCAGTGTGTGAGACTTTGCCTTCGTCCACCCTTGTTACGTGGATGCTCCGGTAAAGGACGAGCAGCGTTGCTATGCAACTTGGTATAGGAGAGTGGAACGCACTTTTCTAAGCTTTGTGCTAAAGGATGATCAATGCCTTAAAGTCCTTCATCGCTTGACATCTTTACGTTAAAAACAAGTTCTTTTGTCACTCAAAGGTACGTTGTGCAGGACCTCCTGGCTTGCTGCAGGCCTGGCACAGGTCAGAGGACTTCAGCTCAAAATCACCCTGGTCCTGCCAGGTCTGCGGGAGCCACGGGCAGGGAGCGGTGCCTCACCTGTGGCCTGGACAACTCCCCCTGGAGCTGCCCACCGCTGCTCATGCCTTACAGTGCTTGGACCTCGAGTCGCAGAGCTCACCAGTGATACACGCCTTCCCCTTCTGCACCAGCACAGACCTGGCAGCCCTTGCTGAGTGCAGCATCCCTGTGAGTCCCAACATGCAGCGTAAAAGCAGCCCCTTTGCCACGCAGGGCTCCAAGCCCCAAGGGCCCAGCGCAGACTTACCGTGCAGCAGCTCGCAGGCAGGGCACGCCGCTCCGTTTGTTATCTGGAGCTCCCCAAAGTGACATACCAGCTGGTCCTGCTCTCCTTTTAGTCTGCGCTGCCCGGGAGGGGTGTCCTTGAGCAGTCCAAACTCTCCTGCATCGCTGGATGGACGTGGTGAGGAGCAGGGCAGGGTATCGGATCACAGCGCTGCTTCTGGGAACAACCTTGGCTTCGGGATAGCAGGAGACCCAGGACAGCTGCGGTGGATTCACTTTACTGCTGGCCTCTCCCTGGCAGCGGGTCTGTCAGCCCGCTGCGGCTCCACGGTCTCCACAGCAACTATTTATAGAGGGAAATTCACAGCTCTGCCGAGATGGAAACTGAGAAACCCTTCCCCTCTGCTCCCCCAGACCCAGAACCCATGGGGCTGCCTGGTGCTTGCCCCTGCTCCCAGCAGAGCTTTTAGCCCAGCCGTGCTGCTGTGGCCTCAAAGTCCCCTGCGCCTGGCAGAGGGGACAGGATCCCAGAGCCCACCCCTGTGCCACGCTGCCCATCCCCAGGCCCCTCGTCCTCCCCAGCAGCTCTGGTGTGGGTGACACCAGAGCCCAGGCTTCCCCGCTCCCATTTCATGGAGAGCAACCACGACAGCAGCGTCCTTCCTGCAGCCCCGCTGAGGTGGGACATGGGCACCCCAGCACCCACACGGCACCAAGGAGCACAGGGCCACACACACAGAGTAAAAATCCCATTTTTTCCCCAGCAGCCCCGCACCAGAGCTGGTCAGGCCTTGGCTGCCCCTTGCTGGGGCCCCC
>NW_010177899.1:73653-77564 GCF_000695765.1 Mesitornis unicolor | reverse complement strand
CCTCGCCGGTGCCCCTCGCCCCTCACCTGCCTCTCCCACACTCAAAATAACATGGGAGGGGGCCAGGGCTGCACCAGGCAGGGTAGGGACAAGTGATTTGTGAGCCCTGAGAGGCCAGCAAGGACCCACAGACATGGGGGAAGGAGTGTGACACTCAGGTTGTATATTAAAATTTATTGAATTATTGTGTAAGAATTCTCTTTATTAAAATCATTTGGACTCTAAACTGATTATTTACAGACAAAACCTTTTATATCACCAATAGATTCCTACATCTCAGAACAGTATCTACAAACAGTTATTACACTATGTAACAAAATTCAGGTGGTTTGTTGTTTGTTTTTTTTTTTTTCAAGCTTTTTATATTAATTATTAATTCCAATTTGAGAAAGACAGTACCTCAGGTGCTCTGAGCAGAACTCAAGGTGTGACAGGGCATAAATGAGGGTCAGGCCATACTGGAACAGACAGAGAGACACCAAGTCACAAGGCTGGGAGAGGACAGAGTCACCGGGACAGAGGACTGGGAGGAAAACTATTGGAGCAAACGCAGCGGGTGTTCTCGAAACCAAACCCATCATCCTGACAAGAAAGGCACCAAAAAAGCAGCGTTTTGCTGCAACCGGGGCACACCCTGAAAAACAAACGGCATCCACCGGGGCAGCTACACACGAGAACCCTCTGTTTTCATTGAAAATAAAACGAGCCATCATTTCTACCAAAAAAAAAAAGCTTCCAGGTACAGCCTAAATTTGCCACCAGACGGATGAACGCAAGAACTCACAGCTACAGCGCACAGGTGCCAGCTACTCCGAGTCACACCAACAGGAGAGACATTCAAATACACTAACGAGTTTTTATCTTAATACTGAGCAGGTCTCGGCGTTTCACGCAGACCACGCTGGAAGCAAGTTTCTTTCTCTGACCGCAGCACTAAAGAAATCATCATCAGTCAGGAGCATCACCTTTCTGAGCACACGATTAAAGCAGGCAGGCAGGGCGCTCTCAGCCGGTGCCCGCACAACTCGCTACCTGCAAGAAAACGGGAACGTCCTAGAGGATTCTCTGTCCTCGAGGAGAAATTTCCATCTCCAGAGCATCCCAAAAGCTGGTCATGGAATCAGGCGGAGACTGGGAGAAACTTGGAAGGATCGCGAGACGTAAAGAAAGAAGTCTTCCCTGCAGTAGGGAATTTCGTAACGAAACCTGGCTTGTGCAAAATTCAATGCAACAGAGCCCTGTCGTGGTGATGGATTTTGCCACAGGAGAGGGGCACGGATGGAGGGAAGAGGGGCCGTGCCTGAACGCCCAACGCAATCCCAGCGAGGGGCCTTCGGTGCCTGTCCACAGGGCCAAGGACAGACGATGGGAGGAGATGGGCACTGCACTCACTGCACCAGCGCTGGGCAGGGGTGTGAAATCAATCAATCGCCTACGTTTAGCTCTATTTTGAAGTCTTGATTATTGCTCTAATGAAAGCAGAGTTTCACAGAGAGAAAGCAGAGAATTTCCACGTCCAGGAGCACCGCTGAGGAGCAAAGAGGATGTGGAGCCCCCCCACCCCACAGCCTAAGTCAGCCGTGCTCTCAGCAGAGACACCTGGACCCTGTCACTGCGATTCCAGGAGAGCCACCAAGTCCTCCTCGCTTTGCCAACATGAGGTGGATCCAGACTTAAGCCCCAAGCCATGCTGTTCCGGGAGCGTGCAGAGAGAATTCTGCACAAATAGGGTCAGACACGGGCAGTCTGCAGAGCCACAAACCCAGCAGCCAGCCTGGGGCTCCCGGCAGACGCACGGCAAACTGGAGGGGCCACAGACAGCACACAAGGGGACAACGCTGCTCTGCACCTGCCTCAAACCGAGGAGTCACCTCCTGAAGTTCCTAATCTGGGCTTTACAAATGTGCATTGTATCTGCTTCTTCCCATCTGCCAGTCCTTTCTTCCACCCAGCATTTTTTGGGTGGTGATTTTTTGGGTCCTACAGCAGGACAGGAGCAGGAGGTGGGACAGGGATGTCGGCCGTGCTCTGGGCACACAGCGTACCTGGGAACACTGCTGAGAGAGGCTCACAGGAGAGAGCTGGCCGTGGAGGCAGAGGTCAGCATTAACTCGCTGTTGTATTGCTCAGAGAACAGTTCTGCAACAACTCGTACAAAGCCGCAGGGCTGATCCCATAGGCCTGAATTCCTGCTATATGCAATACAAAGAGAGGTAGGGACATGATCCTGCCCTGGTTTAGCTCTGGTCCCTCCTGGCCCACACCATCACCGCCTCAGAGAAGCAGTGACAGCAGAGTCAGACCTGTCCATGTGCCCCAGGCATGCAGACATCAGCGTGGAATTAGCAGCAGGGGGTGAGGATGAGTAAGACACCCTTATAAATGGGAATTTGCTCCCAGAGGGGCAGAGTGCTCCGTTCACACTGGGTACAACCTGGGCTTGTGCCTGCTCCAGCCTCTCCTTCCTTGCAGGAATTGTTCTGGTTTGCAGGACACCCGGTGCTCCTTGGGAACACCACCGTTGTGCTTCACAGCTTCCTCGAGCTCACAGCTCACCAAAAAACCCTTCTATGTGCCATGACAGGAGAGTCTGGGGAGTGAAACTGTGAGTAAGGAGTAAGGCAAACCTAACAAAAACACACAGCTAAGCCTTGAACCGAGCTGCGGGGAAAAGCAAGCTGCTGTTACGACAACTGAGACATCTACGAGTTGACCCTGCAGACAAAGCAGTGGAGAAAACCTTGCTCCAGTGCTGACAGACGTTTGTCAGTAGAAGTGCACAGAGTTGCTTCTCCAAGAAAAGCTTTGTCTCAAAGCCACAAAATTAAACATTCTCCTTTAAGCATTTAAATACATTAACTTTCTGAGGGTATTTACAAGTCCAGTTCAGAGCAGCAGAACAGCCAGACACCGGAGGAGGGGGAGGCGGCACAAGGCATTTGTTGTGCTTTTCCAAAGAGCGGGGAAACCTCTGACCACAAGGAACCGGGAAGACGGATCCTGAGCTGGGTCAGCGGAGACGGAGGTGAGCCCGGCAGCGGCTCTCTCACACGGGTTTGTCCTGAGGGAAAGGGCGAGGGGGTGGTGCCCATTCACAGCAGCCCCCGGGCGAGCACGCATGCTGGGGAGCACGTTGTGTCCAAGCAGGTGTCACTCACAAGCTGTCAGGAACCAGAAACGCTGGGGAGCGAGAGACCTTTGCCGTCAGACCCTCTCCTTTCTACATCCATCCGGAACCAGTGGGGACATTGGTGCAAGGCAGTTTCTCAGGTGGGATGCTGCAGGAGCGCTCGTGAGCTGGGGACAGATGTTAGCGCAGCTGCCAGCCTGGGGAAAGCATCCTGCATCCCTGCGGAGGTGCACGGCTGCAGCAGGGGAGTCTCCCAGCACTGGCAGGGGTGAGGACCCCACAGTCACTGCTCGGCATCATCACCCGGCTCAACAACGTCGCTGGGAAAGTTGGCACATTCGTGTAACACCTGCAGGAAGGAGCAGTGCGGTCCTCCTGACAGTCTGCCAGAGGAAAACCAAAGTTTTTGGTTTTTTTTTTTCTGTTTCGTTTTGCTTTTAAAAAGAAAAAAAAAACTGTAAAAAAATATTCTCTGAGATGCAAGGACGCTTGTACTTTGTACTGCCTTGGCCATCCCTGTTCATGTCACCTGCGGGTTCCTGGAGGAGGCTGGTTCCAGTGGCAGCAGCACACCCTGTGGACAGGTAGGACGAGCACTGTCCCTGTTCAGCCAGGGCACAGCAGTCTGTCTGCGCCTGTCACAAATCCGTGACTTTATTCTCCACAGCTGCTGCGATCTGTTGCAGTCTATAGCCGAGCTGCATCTTCTGTGCCGTGGGGTCTTCTTCCAAAGCTGTGATGATCTGCAACGACACAGAGCTCAGTGGCACAGCCTTTCTCC
>NW_010177899.1:65974-73622 GCF_000695765.1 Mesitornis unicolor | reverse complement strand
CGACGCTGTCAAGCAGCTCAGCTCCATGCACAGTGGAGAGACCCAACGTGCTCGAGACTTCAGTGGCTACGTAGTAATTCATCTCAAATGAACCACACAGTGAGTATTCTGGATCCACACTAATAACTTATAAGCTTCCTAGAGCAAAAAGAATGATAAACTTCTCACCCGAAAATGGTATTTCTGGTAAATGAATCTGAACTAACTGCATTTCATTTTTAAGTAGAGTATTTTGATACTGGAGTCAAGAAAAAGAAGCGTGTATGAAATCCCAACAGCCTCCAAGTTAGAGATAAGTCCCTTTTTTGGGATTTCTTCCCTCCCTCTTTGATAAGAATAAAGCAAACTTACGACATGGAAGCTACGCGTGCCAATGAAACAATGCACAGTGTTGTAATAATCTGGCTGCTCTTAATTAGTAAATTTTGGAGGTTTTTTGACTGGATGGTAAAAGGAGGAGGGCACATTCATACCTGGACACACACACTCACCTGGTCATAGTACTTATTGATGTATTTGTACAATTCATGCAGAGCCACCAGGGAATTGAGGTCACCTGAGTAATTCTGAATAAGAGAGCAAGTTAGACACAACCATGAGGCACCTAACAACTGACTCTCTAAATTCTGCGTAAATTCTCACAACTCATTAGGAAATGCACCTGTGCTGCACAAAGCACAAAGCAGCAGGAAAGGGAATTCACCAAAGGAAAAAAAATCCCACGTACTCCTTGCCCCAAACCCTTGACTACACTTTATTCTCCAGTGGGCAGACCCTCGCCCTCCCAGTGGTGCCACAAAGCAGAGCA
Source organism: Mesitornis unicolor (assembly GCF_000695765.1). NCBI lineage: Eukaryota > Metazoa > Chordata > Aves > Mesitornithiformes > Mesitornithidae > Mesitornis > Mesitornis unicolor. The sequence continues at coordinate 72,814 of NW_010177899.1, read as the reverse complement.
GCCCCTGGGAAGGGGCAGTGTTTCTGAGCAGCACTGCACATCAGCTGGAATATCCCATCTTTGCATTACTCACTTGCTCTTAGATGTACAGGTGAGGGGCAGGGTGACTTTGAAAGAAATAATCTTATTTACCCGCGATAGCTCAGCCAGGGCTGAGTTCATCTCCTGGTCACTGGCAGAGATGGTCTGACGAATGTCTGCATAATACCTACAGGGTGGTACACAGGCAATTAGTGTCTCATTCCTCCTAGCCTCCTTCTTACTGCTTAAACTACGACTCCTCATATTCCTTGCTTACCTTTCCACCATCTGCTTGTAGCGAGGAATGTCCCGGGCATAGAGCAGCTTATTGATCGGAGAGTCCTTGAACGGGCAAACCCAGAATTAATTACAAAAATTAATTACACCATGCTGCAGACTGACCTTAGCAGGTAACACTGTCACCGTTATTTTCCGTCATTCATTCAAGAGGATGAGTTTTTTTCCTCTGCATGGAGAGGCACTTCAAATATCCAGCTCCCTTCTAGTAATGCAGTCTGGGGAACCATGAGATGTGTTGGTGAAGGGACTTCTAGGATCCCTAGTCCAGCCTTTCACTTGGAGCTGGGCAATCACCAGCATGAGACCACGTGGGCTATGGCTTTGCATGGCAGATTGCTGAGATCCTCCAGAGATCCACCCATCCCATCTCTGGTGACCTGTGCAGGGCTGCTCCACCCTCAGCACGAGGCGGGTAATGGTGGTAAAAGGTTTTCCAGTGGCCACCCTGAACGTCCAGAGCTGTGACTGTGACTTACATCCTGTGACTTACACTGCCTGCCACAGCCAGCTAGAATTTATTTCTGTCCCTCAAGCAGCTGTAAATAAAGAGCACCCCTCAACAACTTCTTTTGTACGCTAAACAAAACCAGCTCTTTCATCCTCTCTTCCCAGGAGTCCCCGTTGAGTCACTCTCCAGTGGCACATGGGAGCAGCGAGTGGGCACGGCGTCCCAATGGGGGACGTCCTTCCTGGGGCAGCACTGCTAAACAGTCTGTGCCAACCGTGCTCCTCCTCCCTCTGTACTTACCCGCCCTAACTTATGGTCAGCTATGGTACAGGAGTCCATGAAGGTCTGCGCAATGACCAGGAGCACGGCATCTACGTTATCCGACGTCTGCACATCAAAAACAAACTGGGGATTCTTGATAATGTTGATCCAGAACCGCAGGGGCAGGCTTCGGAGAAGAGAGAGATACAACAGGGCATCAGCAAAGGGAGCAGCTACGGTGCTGAAAGATATTCTGCACATCACTGCTTTTGTGGCTGTCGCTTTGCAAGTGGTCAGCTCTGGACAGTGCAGCACTGGGACCCACAGGAACCCCATACCTGTTTGTCTTCCAGATATGGATGGTCTCAGGGTCTGTGATCCCATAGTGTATTGCCTGCTCATCCAACAGGTCAAAGAAGTATTTGACTGCCAGAGGGACGGGGCGGTTGGTGCTGAGGATCACCTGGAACAAGTCATCCACAAACTTCTGCAGAGTGCCCTGTGGAGAACCAAGCAGGACAGAGTCAGCACAGGCAGAGGAGACCGGAGAGCCCAGGAGATGAGAAGTTACACTTCTGCTCAACAGCCTCCCCTTGCCGGTCCAAAACTTCCTCCCTTCCACTGCAGGGTACAGTGGGACATACGAAGACAAACATGGGGTGGACACACAGATAAAACCATTTTTCACTCTCCCAGAGGCTCTGCAGACTTAACCCATTAGTAGAAGTTTGGCACTGCAATGCTAGAATTGGAGGGGAAACAACCAGCACATGCATCAATGCAGGCAAAGGGGCTCTTCATCCTCATACACATCCTTGCAACCTGCCGGGGGATATGAAGAAAGGCAAGTTCTCAAGCACAACACAATCCATCCTCCTCACCTTCATTGAGAGCAGACGTGTCAGATAGATCTCTGGGATCGCCTTGGCTCGCTCCCGATCTCTTAAGCTGCCTCGCCGATGCTTGGGAAGCTCTGGCTCTTCTGTTGGTTTTACCAGGTGCCAAAGTTTGATCCCACCTTCATCTGCATCCTCCAGCATCGGTGTTTCTAAAACAAGCAATCGTTTACAGATGGGCATCGGTTCTCTCACAGCAGAGCTTGGCCAGGTGAGCCCCAAGGAAGCAAGGTTTCACAGTACGATAGAAACACAAATGGGAAGGAACCTCTGGAGGCCTCTATGCAGCTGGCAGTATGGCAGGTTGCCTTTGTCCACCCAGAACCTTCAAGGTCTTGGAAACTTCCCCAGACAGAGACCCCTCACCACCCCAGTGGTCTGTTCTGTAAAGTGCTATGAAATAATTTTATGAGAACAAGACATCAAACTCACTTTCTCCTGGGATGTAATCCTGATTCTCCCTATGGATGTGCTTGGTCAGGCGTGGGACCAGGGCTACTGTTGCTCCATCGGGCACCTGCACACAAGCAAAAATCGACATTCAAAACAAATGGCCTGATTCTCATCAGCACAACAGGCAAGTGTTCGTGGACCAAAACAGATTGCACCATTACTAGAAACAGGGACAGAAACAGGGATTTTGGGGCACCGTCACTGTCTTTCCTGATGGTGGGAGAATCTGGTTTGTACCAATTAAAAAAAACACTGATGTGCAAAGTACGATGAAGATGATAATACTCAGGGGCTAGGGCCATTCACATCTAGAACATGTTGCAGGTGCAAGATATGACACTTTGGTACACGATAGGTAAGAAAAACCCTCTCTGCATTCCTAGAAGCTACTTTGCAGATCAGTGTGCCACCACCTCCTAATTTGGACTGGAACATTAACAGATCCAGCAGCATCACCTTCATCGCAACAGCCACCAAGCATGAACTTGTGTGCCTCCTTCCACGTCGCAGGCACAGGTTAAGGAGGAGCCTATGCTCGTTGAAGTCAGAGTGCAGGCCACAGCACTGACTTAACATGAATGTGCTGCTGCGAGGAAGCTCCAGCTTTTTGTCAGGGATTCCCCACAAGCAAGAGCCACAAATAGAGCATAACAGTGTGCAGAAGATGAGAGGAGAGACAAGGCAATGGCAGACTGAGTTCTGACCTTGTAGTGCTGAAGAGTGTTCAGGCGTTTCCAAGTTCCTTGAACAACAGATGTCACATCCTCATCGGACAGTATCAGATGACCTGCCAGCCCCGATCGCCACTCTACAGCCATTGAAACACAGAAAATGAACAGATAAACTGTTGATTCGAGTACCTCTGAAGCTGTGCTTCAACCTGGTTGACTTTGTTACACACCCACTGATCCTCGTCAACATCTACCCATGCTGTTTCACAGACAACATAACCTGAGCGTGTGCCTATGCTGACTCCTGCAATCACAGGACAGTCTCTGAGCAAGAAGCAGGCGGCCTCATGGCCTCCCAGGTCCCACTCGCCAAGTTCCTACAAACTCTGTCAGATTGGGACTCCTCAAACAGGTGATTCAAACCACAGATATGCACCCACAGTCCTTATTAGCTCCTATTCCCCCAGTACCTGTTCATCTATAAATGTCACCACTATTCAGCAAGAGCCAAGGAATGAAGCAGATGGAAAGCTGAGTAGTTTCCCTCACAAAGTAAGAGAACAGCAAATGTCACGCATGCCAGGGTGCTGTGCACAGGTAGCAAACGACCACTCTTCCACTTCCTCATTGAGTTTTGGCGCCAAGGAGATGTGCTTACCGAGGTCCAGGGTGTCTGGGTCTGGTCGGTGACAGTATGGTGTCCCTTTGTAGATCTGATCTAGGATTTTCTCCTTCACCTGGGTTATGGTGTCACAGTCGAGCACTTTCGCAGAAATCCCTTGGGAGTCCTCTGCCCCTCCTGCAGCAACTCCTGCTTGCGTCAAAGCGTTTAAGGTCTGGGGAAGAAAAGAAAAGGTCACAGCTGCTCAGATTACATCTGACACGTTTACACCATCGGCAGTTGGCATTAAGGCAAGTTAATGGCTGAAACCCTTCCGGTAAAGAAAACATCACAGATGTTAAACACGGTGTTCTCAAGAGCTGGAAGCCAGTTCAACAGCACTAGGGATGGGCTGCTCTGTGCCATCAACAATTTCATCCCCTTATTTCTAGATGCAGAGCACAGCACATACACCAGATTACTGTGGTGATGGCTCCTATCAGCCTAGGGAAAAAGTACCCAGTTTAGCAGAGCTCTTGCTCATCAACAGGGTTGTGCTGCTGGGATAAACCTGGCTTCCAGAAGACAGTGGCAGGATGCTGCGTTTCTGTCTCTATAATGGGAGCAGAGACATTCAGCCCTGTTGCACCAGAGAGAACGAAAGATTTGGTGCTTACCAGAGTCCGGTACTCCAGGTCCTCTCTCAGAAGGCGGTTGTCATTCAGGGTATATTTGGCTTTCCCTGTCACCCAGTCCACTGGCCCTTTGTCCACCTGGTGCTTGATTCCTCGAAACAGCATGTAAAGGGGCTCCCCAACAGAATCCTGGAACAGAAAGGAAGGAGTTTCACACCACAGAAATCCAGCTTGCTCCTCCCAGCAGAGCCCAACAGCTTGGAAACACCAACGCTCAAGCAGAGTGGCATTAATGCTGACTTCAGCATCCCTCTCCCCATCTCTCTCATTCCCCACTCTGAAATATCGAATGACTCTGGCACTATTTCAGCTACGAGTGAGGCACAGAGCAAAGCTGTGGCTGTCTCCTCTCGTTTGGCCTCTCCACACGACAAAGGGACGAAGCTTACCCTCACAAACGCGTACAGGCAGATGGACATCCAGTTGGTCAACAGCTTCTCCACCACTGTTTCTGTCCTGAAAGAGAGCATTGAGGTTGGTCACGAGAATCCTGTGCAGAGCAGGGAGGGATCTGGAGATAAAGATCACTCCCCTTGAGAAAAGAGCACATTAGATGATGATACAGGATCAAGGGAGAGGGAAAAAATAAAATTAAAGGACTTTAGAGACCAGTAGGGTTAATGCTTTTGATACCACTTATTTGAGGTACTTTTCAGCCTGAAGGAGGCACCAAATTACAGAAGTGGAGACACAGGCAAGCAGGAGCCAGAGGAAAGCCTCTGGTAGGTCTCAAACAAGGGAAATCTGTTCAGATCAGAAAGATGGACCAGACAGGAGGGTGATGGGGATCCAAACACAGGACACATTTCAGTTTAGCTTCCAAACATGGCATGACTGTGAGCTCAGGGATCCCTGAACAGCAAAGTGAGATTAGCAGACTTGGCAGAGCCCCAGTACCAGAGCACAAGGAGAGCGTTAATGTACAGCAGCTTCAAAAGAAGAGGAATTTGGGGTGAGTCACTCCAGCTTCCTACTCTTTTCACACCTTTCCTGCTATTCTCCCTGTCGGTTGCTGGCTGGGGAGAGGTAGATCATAGTTACTGCTTCCTCCCCTTTGATGCGTGTTATCTGGACACACACTGGTCTGACAGCTGCAGCCCATGCTGTGGTGTTGTCCTACCCACAGGAGTTTCAGAGCTTGCCAGCTGGGCAGAAAGGCTCTGGGGGGTCTAGCAGCAGGACCGTGGCTGGCTGGCTCACCTCCGCAGCATCAGCTTGGGGTTCTTGGCCACGTACTGCTCCACAAGGTCATTCAGGAGCGTTTTGAGGATGTCGGTGAAGTACTCCAGCTTCCCATGCAGTGACACAGTGAGCAGTGATGCCACATAGGCCCGGTCTCTTGGGGAAAAAGTGCGCTGGATTTCCAGAGTGTGGATAAACTGGTGGGGAAAGAGAGAAGCCAGAGCGTGAATCTACTGAGAACAAGACAGGCTCAGCTGCTGGCTCTTGAAAGAAGCGGTGCTGAAAGAAGCCATTCAGGAATTCACTTTAATATACACTGCCCGCTTCCTGTCACCAGCTCCCAGTTGCATGGCCCTGACCCCACAGCAGTTTGCAAGCAGAGAGAAGGACAGTACCTTGGTGAGAAAGAGCTTGCTGTTGAGTAGGTTGGAAAGCTGGACCAAGCCCTGCTCCACAGTTTGCCGCCGGCACTCGGGGATATCCAGGTCCCTTTGCAGTGGTGACTCGCGGTGGCCCGGGAAGAAAATGCGTTCTGCATAGGACTTGTAGTCCAAGAAGGGGATTCCTGTGCCCACAAGGTCACTCGTGAGGTCCATCATCTCAGTCATCAGGTCTGAGGGAAAGGAAATGCCCATGAGGTTGACTACAAGATCACACAAGTGCAGTGCAGAGCATGAGGGGAGTGCAGGAACTGGGGCCAGCAGGATGGGACTGAGGAAGGGCGCTTCCTGCTGGGAAGGGGCACGGTGGGGTCCCATTGCCAGGACATTTAAAACTAGGCTAGGCACTGGGAGAAGCTGCTTTAGGAAGCTTCCAGCTTTGGGAAGGAACCAGGAGGTGAATTTGGTGATTACTCTCATTTAGAGGGCTATCTACCAGCTACTAAGAGGAAGCCACTGTTCAGCACAGATCTGTATTACAGGCATTACCTGTTCAAGAGTAATTCAAGATCTCCTGCTCCTCACTGCTTCCCACATTAGTTAGAGATTACAGTCTGTGTCATGTGCACAGTTTCAGAACCCCAGGTCTCCATGCAAGGGCTCACTGCTGTAAGCAGCTGAAGTACAAGTTCTGAGGGTCCAAAATATGAGGTGTAATTCAAGTTGCCCTACACAGACTGGACTAACTGTCTTTACAAGTGTGCTGTATTGACCTTTAGCTCTTCATCTGAGTCTGGAGGATGAACTGGAGAATCAGAGGGATCTGTATAGATCACTGTACTCCAAATTAAAGAGAAAAATTAAAGAAGGAAGAATTTGGCTGTTTCAACACATTACCACAGGATAAAGTTAGTGCCTTCTCTAAGCTACCC
>NW_010177899.1:32147-65943 GCF_000695765.1 Mesitornis unicolor | reverse complement strand
GGAAAGAGAAGTAGAGCTTAGAGTGGTTCTTCAAGCTTCCCAGAAGCTGCAGCAACCCAGGAGCTCTGTGACTGACCTGTGAATTCCTTTTTGCATCTGTCCCGAACACTTGTTTCCAGATTTTCCAGCTGGATCTGAACTTTCTTGTAATCTCTCAGAGCCTGTTTGCTCTTCCTCCTGCAAGAAGCAGCAGAATTGTTCCTAGTGTCCCTAGCCCAGGGACTGTCCTTGCCAACTGTTGTGTTGCTGCCAAAGACTCCAGGACAATTGGTGCTGAGGTGATTTCTACCGAGCATCTCCTTTCCAGGAAACCAAACAGCGTTTGTAAACTAGAGGTGTCTCATACAACGTCAGAGTTTCTTACCTGTATATGAAGACGATGACCAGAACAATCAGTGCCACAAAGGACGCACCAACACCCAAACCAATCTGTGCCTCCAGCGGGAAGGTGAGCTGGCTTTCTGTGTCATACTGCACTCGGCCCAGGAGGAAGTTCAGGTTTCCCATCTGTACCTGTAAGAAAGCACATGCTGCAATGTAAGCTCAGTGCTGCAATGAAAAGCAAAGCCACAGGGCTTCTCCAGAACGAGTACAGGTAGCATTTAGCTCTCCAGCAAAGCTGTGTCCCTCAGTACGACTCCTGAATCCAGTTACACCATCTGCTTTCAGGCAGCATTTGGCACGTAAGGGCAGAGTGGAGAAGAAGAGCAGCTCCTCGCCAGCCCCAGTACCTCCCCTGTCCCCTACCAGGGCTTCTGCCTTTCCTCCCCTTCCCATCCCTGCCTCCACCACTGCTTCTCGCTTGCCCTTCAACAAACAACGCAATTTCTTGCAGTGCTGCTGACTCCTCACCGTGAACTCTGGGAGCAAGTCTGTGCCCTCCCGCTTGGTGCGGTGCCGCGGAGCTGGCTGCTCAGCGGGAGGCTCACAGTAGAGATGATTCCTTGTTAGCGTCTTCACCACACAGATCCCTTCCCCAATCATGGCCATAACTTCATCCTTGGAAATAGCCAGGTCTAGATTTTCCCCCTGGAACAGATGTGAACAGCACATCGGATCAGGGAAAACACAGCTCTGTGGTTTAGAGAAGATCGAGGAGACCAACACCATAGGATGAAAGCAGCTTTTCTTCTTCTCTGACTAGGCTCACATCTGAATTGGCTGAAGTTCATTTTTTAAGCTTAAAAATTCACTTGCAGATGATTTACTGAGAGGGTCGTCAGAGGCTGGAACAGGCTGCCCAGGGAGGTGGTGGAGTCACCATCCCTGGATGTATTTAAAGAGCGGGTAGATGAGGTACTTAAGGATATGGTTTAGGGGGTAGACAGGAACGGTTGGACGTGATGATCTCAGAGGGCTTTTCCAACCGAGCGATTCTGTGATTCTGTGTGATTCTGTGTGATTTAAATGATAGCTTTAGGACCCGTACCATACTGCGTAAGTACAGTTACAAATAGCCTGGTCTTAAGGCTCTTCAGCCACAGCACAGCCAAGCTCCACTCCTCACTCTGTGTATATGCACATACATACACCCAGTGTGTGTGCATTCAATAAGGCAGTCTCATGTCTGTTAACCTGAGCACTCAGGTGAGTCAACCAATGCCTTTCAAAAGTGTAACACATTTATGCCATTGTTCTTGCCTGCTACACACTTTTGGGGGGATTAAGAACTTTTCTTTTGACTAAAACCACGCTGACTGATGTTAATGACCTTTTTATGTTTTAACGCTTTCTAAGCCAAATCCTGCGGCAGCATTTTCATGCTTTAGTGCAGAGCTCTGTCAGGGTCTCCTGACAGGTTGGTACATCAACCTCCTTGCTCTTTGACAGCTCGCATCTTGTCAGTTCTCTTTCAGGCTTCTCAGATTGCCCTACTTCTCCCAGCTGCATTCAACACCAATGGCAGCGGTCGAGACATTTCTAAACCAGTACCTACTCACAGTTCTTACTCATGTGCAGGGAAAAAAAAGCAAGTGGAGAAAGCCTATCTCCAGCTGCAGCCATTAACCTTCTTAATGATTACTGGACTAGAAAGTACCTTTCCATACAAAAGAAATCTCAAGAGATTTTTTCTCATGTGTACAGAAAAAAACCATTAGCCACTTTGCTCCTCCACATCATCTTTCAAGAGTAGTTTTCCTACCTCCACCTAGTAACAGGTCTTCCCTACTGCCAGGATTCTTGTGCTCCTCAGTTACTTCTAGAGGAATCTTAAGAAGTTATGAAAAATCCAGCAACTGAGAAGAGGATGTGGTGTTTATTTAGTATTTCATATACAAATAGTTTATTAAGATTAAAAATAAAAAGCATGATGTTTCCACAAGCCTTATTAAGCCCTTAACAATGATTGATTTATTTAAGAGGCTTTTTTGATGCGCTCCTTTTTCTCTTCTTACGGACCATTTCTCATAGGCTGAAGTAGGTGTGCTGTGACAGGTTGTAAGCCTGTCAAATGCTTTAAAACCTCGGATGCTGCATGACACCAATTTAAAACACTCGGGTTAGAAACAGTCTGTACAAAACCCATTACTTCCAGCTAGTTTTTGTGTTACCTCCACAGAGATGACGCTTCCTGGCTTGTGACGATACGGTTTGGCAGGGTCTTCAGCATTCAATGGTTTTAGGATGGGGTTGACTTCATAGGAGAAGGGCATGGGGTGCAATGAGTTGAAATCAAAGCTCAGATTATCCAGAATAAATTCCAGTTTGATGTGGACACTCCGCAACAGGAGGTTGATGGCTGGAGTTTTGCACAGGATCAGGTAGGAGGAGTTAACAAGACATGGTTCTTCAAACTAAATGCAAAAGGCAAAAGAAGTGTCAGTAGTGAAACAGTAATGCCTCTCCTGCAGCTCTGCAATACTTCCCGACCCTCAGCAATCTGGGGCCAGTCTGGATTCCTCTCATCTGGAGCAACGCCAGAGGAACTCTGCTTTATTGTAGAGGGAAAAATCCAAGACCTAAGGAATTCCCCACGTTCCTCTACAGAAAGCTTTCCTAGCACCGGTTTTGTTGCGAGTACCTAGGGCTCAGCAGTGGGAATCAGCTCTGATGTTCCCTCAGCAGCAAATCCTGGAGAGGCATCAGCTTTAGATCTCCCTGCTCTGCCAGAACGGGACCAAAGACCTTCAATGCAAGGCTGATTTCCTAGCCTGAATGCTTCTGTGAAAGAAGTGTTCCTTTGTCCGCTTGGATGTGTTTTACACATTTGGTGAAAATATCAGTCAATTCTTTTTTCTTCCCTAGAGCCACAAATGCCTTCCTAAGAACATGGGTAAAACCAGCTATTACTGGTACACATTCATCAGGAGCATATTCTCACAGTTTATACACAGGAAGCTGCCCGCTTTTGCACTAATAATGCAAATCCTTCTTGTACTTTGGCTGCCAAACACCCTCTACCTCTGCAAATTCTTCTGCATGACCTTGAGGATCACATCAATACCTCTGTAGTGACCCATCTCGAGACACTGGCAGCAGGACAGCAGAAACAGTTGTTGGAACTGGTAATTCCACTGAATTATGCCTGGTTTTGTATCTTGGACTGAAAGAGAGCCTGGGGCTGCAGAGATGGACTGAACTCCGCAAAAGGCAGAGTCTGGAGCATGGACGTGCTGAGCCACACAAGCTCTCAGGCTCAGCTGGAGATTTCTGTCTCCACGCTGCTGCCTTGCTGATTCTGTCCCTCATCTCTAAGCAGAGGCAGACCCACAACATGGAAATAAATATTTGGGAAAGTGCTTAACTTCTCAGCCTGGCAGAGAGCACTTCCACTCGGCCAAGACTGTTGGTACAATCCAAGCAGATAACAGCAAGAAGGGGAAAAAGCCCTGGGGACAGAAAGTCCAGGTCTCCAGAGCAACAACATCAGCCCTTATGCACCCTCAGCTCCACTCAGCACTTTGCTGTGTACCTGCTGGATGCTGCACAGAGCATCCTCAGGGCACTCGGTGTCTGGGATGATTCTGCGCCATCGTCCCAGCCCTCGGCGCCGGCGTTCGGATGGAGAAACTGTAACTCGGATCTTGGGTTTCTGTACAACGTCCAGGTTGTATCCATGAACTCTGAGCACTCTTCCTCCACTGGAAGAGAAAAGTAGCTGATCTCACTCACCTATTATTCATTAGCTCTGTCTTGCCCATGCTCCCACCCTTCTGTTTATGCATATTCCTACAAGTGTGGCTTTACTCCAAAGTGCAACTCAACAAACAGATGCCAGTGGTGCTGTAGTACCTGTCCCAGCACACGGCTTTGGGGAACGTGCACTCAATGTTTCTACCTGAGGAAGCTTTTCGGTGGCTCTGCAAAAGTGATGTTGGGATCCAGAGTATATCTGAAGAGGGATCCTTCCAGTTTCCGCTCTTGGTCCCCATATTTGATGGTGACTGGGAGCTCTGCAGACACATTGCTGGGACTCGTCTGGCACGCCAGCTGATCCTCCGTCATCTCTGAGAGGCTTGGAGGGACACGAGAGAGAACAAGGGATTAATACACGGTGGCTCTGCAAAAGTGATGTTGGGATCCAGAGTATATCTGAAGAGGGATCCTTCCAGTTTCCGCTCTTGGTCCCCATATTTGATGGTGACTGGGAGCTCTGCAGACACATTGCTGGGACTCGTCTGGCACGCCAGCTGATCCTCCGTCATCTCTGAGAGGCTTGGAGGGACACGAGAGAGAACAAAGGATTAATACGGCCACTGCAGAGACAGATTTTCTAGTCCTGTGCCTTGCTTTTTGCAGACAGCCTGCAAACATCTTCTGGTATTTTCCTACATTTAGGTTTTGGGCCTTATCTATGCAAGCAACAATTGCTGGGCAGCTGTCAGTGAGCAGCATGTGGACAAAAAGCAGGTACAGCCACTGTCCAGGCTGAAGAGACTGGAACCGTGCTACCAAGGCATGTCCACCTTCTCACCAGCAATGCTGTCAGGTGTACGTGTCCCAGGGTGCAAGAACAAGCAGCTCTCAGTGTTAGGCTGCAGAAGCCAACTGCATTTCCCCATCAACAAAAACAGAAGCGTCAGGATGGGGTATAGTCCTGCCAAGAGACATGCAGAACAGAGGCCATATAGCGCTGTTTATGTCCAAGGGGACATGGGCAGGAACATAAGATGGTCGAGGTCGCTGCCATGACCCTCAAGGAGAAGATCTCCAGGAGCACAGAGGAGAGCGGAGCTGCAGCAGCCTGTGCTAAGGGCTGAGCCGGGCAGCATCACACCCTGCAGGGCTCTGGGAAGGGCTCTGGGCAGTGCACATCGGCAGGCTCTGGTCTTACATGTGGCAAGGGAGGTCTCCGAGCAGGACACTGATCTCACTGGGATGCCCAGTCAGCAGCTTTGAACCCAGAAGGGTAAGGCAGGTTCCTCCCGCTTTGGGGCCCTGGGTTGGAACGATGGATTTCAGCTCTGGGTTCTAGAAAAGGGGGAAAAAAACAAGTAAAAAAAAAAAAGGAGGTGAATGACAAGGACCTCAAAACACAAGGCAAAGAAAGATAACAGCAGAATATGCTCAGCGACCTCCAGAGCTCTGAAAATAGAAGCTAAAGATCCCAATCACAGGCAGGCTCCAGCAGGTACCTTATGGAGCAGAGACAACAGAGAAGGACCCATCACACCCCAAGAACCACGAATCAGGGACCAGTCTTTCCATAGGCTGTAAAAGGCAGATGGATGCTGCAAACAGCAGAGCTGTGAGCCTCACACACAAACCCCAGGATTAACAGTTCAAAGGGATTGTTCAGATCAGTAACTGGATTAATAACTCAGGTTAGGAAAAACAAGGTAACAAATAAATTGTCTGTTTGTCCAGTAGATGAGGAGATTACCAGCAGGGAGCCTTAAGGATTTGTGTTGAGACCTGTGCTGTTAAACACACTGACCTGGAAAGGGGAAATTAAATTTGAGAAATTATGCAGAGTAACAAAAACTTAGTACCACTGAGAAGCTGCAGCAAGATTTAGAGGAAGCAGGCAGAGTTGCACAGAGAAGTCACTGCTGCTAAATGAAGAGCAAGATACACGGAGTGAGAAGAAACAGGGAGACTACAGCAAAAAAAGCAACACAAGTTTACATAGACAGTTGTGATTTTTTAAATATATCCTGCCCATTCAAGAGGGCTTTGGTACCTATAACAACTCCACCAGCTGCGAGCACAGAGCTCAACAAAAACAAACCGAGTGGTACGAATTACTGGGAAGGGAATTAAGAAAAAAGATATTTATGCCACGGTAAAATTTCCTTTTGCATACACATCTTGAACGTAGTGCACAGCTCTCATCACCCTTCATCACATGGTGACAACAGAACCAAGACCAAGAGAAGACCAAGAAGCAGAATGCAGTACATAACATGGTTAATCCATTAACACTGCCAGCAATGGAAGACGTTCCAGGCATCTCTTTCCCCTTCCCAAGGGAGTGTGACACATCCAACGAGGTACATAACTTGTGAATTGCACAGCAAGGGTGAAAAGTAATTGTATCTACAAACTACTTAAATATTATTTCATAGTTGCTGGGTCTAAGACATCAAAATGTTATCAGAATCACGATTAAAAATCTGGAATATTGTGTCCAGTTCTGGGCCCCTCAGTTCAAGAAGGACAGGAACTGCTGGAGAGAGTCCAGTGTAGGGCTACAAAGATGATGGAGGGAGTGGAGCATCTCCCTTATGAGGAGCGGCTGAGGGAGCTGGGGCTCTTTAGTTTGCAGAAGAGGAGACTGAGGGGAGACCTCATTCATGTTTAGAAATATTTCAAGGGTGAGTGTCACGAGGATGGAGCCAGGCTCTTCTCAGTGACAAACAATGATAAGACAAGGGGTAACAGACACAAACTGGAACACAGGAGGTTCCACTGAAATTGGAGAAGAAACTTCTTCTCAGTGAGGGTGACAGAGCACTGGCCCAGGCTGCCCCGAGAGGTTGTGGAGTCTCCTTCTCTGCAGACATTCAAAACCCGCCTGGACGCCTTCCTGTGTAACCTCATCTGGGTGTTCCTGCTCCGGCAGGGGGATTGGACTGGATGAGCTTTTGAGGTCCCTTCCAATCCCTAACGTTCTGGGATTCTGTGAAAAATAATAGGAAATATTTCTCTATGCAATGCACAGTGGCTTTGGATTTACTGCCATGAGCTGCTGAAGCTAAAAGTGGGCTTAAGCAGCAATTTGCAAATTAATAAAAGCAAAGTCAGAAGTCTTAGTAAGATGTTAAGTCATCAGTAAAAAAAAATTAAACCTCCAAATCAGAACGGTACACTGTATTTTTCCTCTTTCTTTAAGCATTTAATAGTTATCATTGTAAAAATTATGAAAACATCACTAGACAAGAGTCTTTAGTATTACCCAGTATAAGTGTTGTTATAATCTAAAGAGGGGAGGGAACAAAACAAAACAAAAACCATCACACAATGAAAACACCAGAAAAATCAGATAAAAACACCATGAGCAAGCACCTGGTAGAGTCCCTTAAGCTCATGCAACAGCCAGCCATTTAGCAGAGATGCTGGAAGAACAGGGAGAGGCATTAAAGAAACAATAATGACTTTACCTGATAGGTGAAAATATGCCCTGAAACTCCACGTCCTCCTCCAGGCACCTCCACCACAATGTGCCCAACTTTCTCTGTCCAGCTGCCACCAGTGACACACACGATGCTGCGGGGCAATCCAAGAACAGAGTCACACCGTGGAAGAGCAGATGAGCCGTCTCCATTGCCTCTAAAACCTCCTGGCAAACACAGCTCCCTCCTTCAGCCCATCGCATGCTCAGAATGTACAACTCAACATTTACACGCTGGATTAGGGCAGCAGAAAAAGCAGGGGGCAGCTCCAAACAGGCCCAGCCTACCCAAGATTACTCTTTCTGATCTGCGCCACCCGTTCTTCCCAGCCCTTTTTCCAGCCATATTTTGATACGACAGCGACAAGGTGAAAAGTCAGGCTGGACTTAGACTAGGGCAGCAAGGAATGCCGTGTTACAGCACTGATTTGCTGAAAAACTACTCTGCAGGGGACTTCCTAGCAGATTAATTTTGTCTGGGCCTTGCTCAGGAGTGGGTTCCAGGTTCACAGCTATATCCCCTCAACCAAAAAGGCTCAGGAATTTGAATGCAGGCAGTGCAGTCCCAAGCCAGGACCCTGTGATGCCAGGTGATGTACAGATACAGAACAAAGACAGTGCTAACTCCAGAAAGATCATGCTCTAATTCTAGCATGAAAACAGAAAGCAGATGGATCCAGACAAACAAGGGGCACAGACAGGACAACACTGCTCCACAAAGCAGACCACTTCCCAGCAGGATCTTACCTGGCTCCCAGAGGGAAGGGTGCTACAACTACTGCTACCATGGAACAGAAACGTGGGGTTGTGATAGCTCTGGTGAGAGGTTACTCACAATCGCTCTCCTCTTCTGCTGGTGCTTGGCTCCTCTCCCTTCCTTGTCCAAGGCTCCCATCTACCTGCCCTGCCACAGGCCAACTGTACAGATACTTCTTATTCCTTGCTTCCTAGCTACCCCTAGTCATGTCTACACTGCCTTGTTACATGGTCCTGCCTTGGCCAGACACACCAGTTTCCCCGTTCTCCATCCCTGACATCACCTGGATTGAACAGGACAGGTCTTCCTACGTCTCATCCTCCTCCTAGCCACTGTATTTACAAGCATTGTGTGACCTGCCAGGCACTCCTGGCCACCAGAAGAGTGGCACAGGGCACACCAGGACTCCCTGGTCTGTCCCTTCACTGGGTTTGTTCCTGGGGGTGGAGATCTGGTGGGCAAGTGAAGGGTGGCAGTCTAGGGTGTCCCCGCTCAAGCGGCGGCAAGAATCTGTGCCATACCTCCAACCACGTGTTCCCATCCTCACCCTGTGTTAACATGGTCACGATATTTTCCTAGCAGTGACACTTGCACTTGTCCTTTGCTTTATTGAGATCATCCTGTGGCTGGGAGAGAAGCTCATGAAACCGCATGGCTCTGAGCCTGTAACTCCCTGAGCTGGCTGGCCTGCGTGGTCAGTACATGGCAGCACTGTTTGGCCATCGCCTCATACACAGCTTTATCTCTCTAAGGTCACTGCCTGGGTAACTCATCAGACAGTGACCTTACTCGAGGGCACTTCCTGGGGAACGGGCAAGGCTCAATACCGGCTACAGTGAAGGCAATGACATCTCAGGCCGGCGTCAGCAGCCAAGGGAAAAGCCAGCGCCTGCCCCTGGGAGGAGGTTTCACAGATACTCTACCTGCTAGAGATCTCATACTCTTGAGCATCTACGGCACAGGGAATTCCTGCAACAGTGACAGTTTCTGCAATGTCTTGATGTTTCTGCCCGAGGTTTGAGCCAGTGATGGTGATTCTAGTGCCACCTTCCACTGGTCCAGACAGGGGGTACACCTGCAAAGACATCCGCGCATGTGTAAATGTCACAGTATCTCAGATCTCTGCAGTCTGGTGACTGATCTGCAGCACAGGGCCCTTCAACTGCCCCATTGCTGACTCTGCCTGGCTGGGTCACTGCTAGGGATTCCTTTCGCTGGCTTGGACTAGCACCAGGTTGTACCCTCATCAGAAGAAAGGCCATAAAGGACACCACAGTCGGAGCCTTCTTTCCCATACCTCACTGTTGCCAGCAGTCCCCCCCAGAGGTGATAATCCACTACAGACTTCTCAGGCAAGGGCTGCCTTGCTTTGCCTACTCATCCACACGCTGACCACTCCAGAGGGCATTTCAGCTGAAGAGTGGGAATGCACAAGCCAATACACGTTACAAGTATCAAAGCAGCAAGCACCATTCCTCCCTCAGCATCAGTACGACAATGAATCGCATGCTGCACAAACGTCAAAGCTCTGGCCCTGAGCAGCATCCAAGAGAAACTAAGACAAGATGCAGCACATGGATGTTGTGTGCCACCGGAGGGAGGACAAGCTGACAGCAAAAGGGACACATGGCTACAGACACTTGTCATGTGGCAGTTAGCAAGAAACACTTAAAATAAACAGACAAAAATAATTAATTCCATTAACCTGTCATGCCTTTCCCATTCTTGCTGTGTCATTACCGTTAGGCTTTGCCCTCCTTTGCCCTAGGCTCAGTTGGGCCAACTTGTTTCAGGGTCTGGCTCGGGACAGTTGGAGGATCCAATCTGTGAATCCTTTCCCAGCTCCTGAAAGATTCTGCTCCTTCTGGTGTGCCAGTTTCAGCTCACATGAGATACAAATGCATCTTTCCCCACTGTTCTCTCTTAGCAGACTGAAAGCTCAGTGTGCTTACAACACCGAGGGATCACAGTAGAATAGGACTAACTTGCTCTTCAGATGGCCCACGTGTTATTGAGCGGCACGTTTGCACGCTGAGTTCACAGCCCTTTGAGTTCAACTGGAGAACAGAGCCCTTCTTGCCCCAGGTGCAGTACACTAGCAAGTGAGTTACTCACAGAGTGAATGAGAGGTGCTGGACACAGATCTTCTATCTCTTCCTTGCAGGAGCCCCTGAAGATACAGCTGGGGTTGTCACCTCCACACCACACACAGTTGTACTTGGAGTCAGCCGTTTGGCAGCGGCTACAGTCAGTGTGTCCCACAGAGCAGTTGTAAAAAGTCACTGCAAAGGAGAAAAACATCAGAGGCATCTGCAAACATTCCCTAGGGCACAGAGTAATTCAACAACTTGGCATCTTGCGAAGAACCCTCTCCTCCCTCCTCTGTGACGAGCAACAGAAATGAGGCTGTATATTTTCCGTAGTTTCCCTGTGATAGGACTACAACAGATGGGAAAAGCCTCATTTGAGGATATCCCCATTCCCTTCCACCTCATCTGCTGCCTCTTTGCTGGGGCGATGCTGCACTCCTACCGTGAAGGTCTGCGGCGCTGTCCACTCGAAGGTGTCGTCGCCTCTGCACAAACACCACAGCGTTGAATTCGAGTTGAGGTGCTGTGTAACTGTACTGCAAAGACAAAGACCATCAAGATAAAGAACTTAATAAAAGCACAAACAAGCCACCCATAAAGGCAAAAGCCATCAGGATCCACCCTGCAGTGCGCCGGCAAATGCAGCCTATGCAGAGCGTCCTGTGAACGCAGACAAGGCAGCGTTAGCTGAGGCAGTGGCAGCACAGGCCTCTCCTCACCGATTCATGCAGTCACAGTTCTGCTCCAGAAAGAGCAATTGGTCTGCAGGGCTTGTGTACACGAGAGCCTGTGTTGTTCCTTTCCCTTAACTATGAGTTTGTGAGCTAAAAATATCGCCTCTACTCACAAATCTTGCCCTAAGTAAAATCCACACATCATACAGAAACGTTCATGGCTGTTTGAATTATGCCTGTTAATCTTAAAATCCACAGGCCAGCTTCCACCACTGAGAACAAAGCTGGGTAATGGCATTTTTCTTTTCACAGAAGAACCACCATCACACAAGAAGTCACGCTGCACAGAACCATGAATAGCAGTGCCTCAAGCACAAGCAGAAGTGGCTCTGTCCTGACAGGTTGCAGTGAGTGGTTTCAGTGACAGCATCATCCTGTACTACAGCAAATGCAGCAATGGGTCGCGTGGTTCAGGCTACGCAATCTTTCTGCAAGCTGAAGATACCAGTACTGCCAGGCAGCAGCACCACAGACAAGAGGCCCATAGTGCTAAATAGTCTACAAATATTTCTGCAAAATATGCTTATTTTCCCCAAAGATCTCACCTTCCAGCCTGCTGTTTTGCTGAGCTCTGAAATGGCATCGTATTCCAAGCACTCACCTGGTTCATCTGGCAAGTGATATAACAGAGAGACTGGTTTGTTTCCTCTCCTTCCACATGAGCATCCATCACTACTGTCCTCCCCTCCAAATTCAGGACGCACTCATAGTCCCACTGCTGGTCCTGCAGAGAAGATACACGTGGCACCATTTCTCAGCTACACGGAGCTTCCTGCTACATGACAGCGTGCTCCTGCCTCTCCAGTTCAATGCCTTCTACCAAGCCACTTACTGTGCAGTGTGCTTCTCTCGTTCCCTTCATTATGCCAACTCTACACTATATTCAAGGGCTTTCTATGCTGTCACTGCCTCCGTGTATGAAAGGTAAACCAACACAAAACAAAACACCTAGAAGGGATCATGTGTATGTCAGTGCGGGGAGAACTCAGCACCAGAGGAGGAATGAAAGACAAACCAATGGGACTGTGAAGTTATCCCCATATGTCTCTGTGAAACGCTGCCTTGGAAATGAAGAGTAGAGTACACTAAGTGTATTTTTCCTCTCTCTCCCTCCTGTAAATCTTCCACTGAACTGCTCAGACACTTCCTGGAAAAATGATGGATATGCATCTGTAAGCAGCTCTGCTCCCCTGAGTAGTGCAGTAGATCAGGTTTAACATATAACGCAGCAATTACTCTGTGGGCTGCATGTTCTGAGGCGGTTGGTTGTAAAAGGTTACTAAATCAGTCTTCTGTCTTGAGAAGCAAAGAGAATTTTTATCAGAGGCACACCCAAGAAACGTAGCTTTCGAGGGTGGTTTTCCCCATTGCAGAAGTTTCAGGTACAACAGGAATAGCCACATTAACGTGAGCATGCCAGAAAGAAAAAGGAAGAGATGACTTATCTTGAGCTTATGGAGATACAAACAATCAGCAGAGACTGAGCAGGAAACTCCAAGAACTATGATTTACAGTGCAGCAGTGGCGCAACTTTATCCAGACACATGCAGATCTTCTCCAGCAAGTTTGTGCACACCTGTACTCGCTCTTTCTCTGGGGACCTCCTGCCCACCAATAAATCCAGCTATGTAATTCTTTATTTACAGTAATAGGTCATTTTTTTGCAATGTGTTTGTGTCTTACACAGATTTTTCGCAGTCCAGTGGACAGGTTGCCCAGATGCTTTGCATTAATACAGTTTCTCGTTGCTGATGGCACTGAGCTGCCTACCTGATAGAGGTGGAAGTTCTTTCCCAGCAGAGTTATCTTCCTCGCCACGTTGACTGGAAACAGTGAAGATCCCTGGATTCTCTGTACACAGGGACACGCATCTGGACCCCAGCTGAGCTCTTCATTCTGAAAACAAACACAGGTCATTAGAGAAAGAGACCTCCATGGCTCTGATACAGGGAATCAAAGCCTAACATGCCAATGGAGAAACAAGCCTTGCTGAAACAAAAAGGCAGCTGTGCTGCTTTACTGTGAAGTTGCAAGAAAGCAATGGCAGAGTCCAAAGAGGCAAAGAGCAGAAAGCTGTGACTACACTGTCACAGCAGCTGTCACCTTCAGGTCAGCAGCACTTCTACAAGACCTGGGAACCTCACATATATTTTTTCTTCCTCATGCTGCCACTTCTCACTCTGCACATTACAGCGTCAGCTTCTGCACTCTGAGGGTACAACCTCTCCTGTGTGCTGAATTCTAAATGAGCAATCTGTATGAAATTTTCAAGGTGTTACAGCCTTCGAGTGTGAATTCCAAAGCTCAGCAACTTACCTCCTCCCAAAACTCAGGGGCATCGTACTGATAGTCAAGGTCAGGGTGGAGGATCCTGGGAAAGTCAGGGACATCCCTCTCTGAAGAGTCACCATCACCCGACAGAAGAGTAGAAGCCGAGAAGGGAGATGTGTCATTCTCAGCCTGCAGCAAATCCATCCAGTCCTCAGTGTCCTGGAGCTCTGTGCCTTCCCCCAGCAGCCAGTCTGGAGCAGCTGACGGTGGGAGCTCTGAAGGAGGTGGTTCAGTTCCCAGCAACCTGGGAGAGTCATCGGAGGCAGCAGGGCCGCCCGGCACCTGGCTCGGGGTTTGGGGAGATGGGACAGCAAATGCCAGTGCCTCTGTGGTAGGAAAATAACTCAGAGGCCACTTGAAACTGGTGACATGAGGGGAAGGTGTTGCTGCTGCTGCAGACGTGAGCAGAGGGCTACCCACTATGGTGGTGGGTGGGTCAGTGTGCTGTTGCTCCTGCACGGTGGCTGGCCCTTCGGTGGGCAAGGCTGCCTGATCCATGTTTTCAGACGGGCTGGTGAGGACAGATGCAGCAGGAGAAGTTGTCTCTGGCACAGTGACGGCAGGTTTGTCTGCTGGTGGTGGTAGAGGGGATTCTGTGACAGCCTGGAGAGAGGCTGCTTCAGTTGAGAGAGTCAAGTATGTGTAGCTGAGGGTTTCTGTAGGCTCTGTTGTTGTATCTGAGGCTGCGGAGAACGTGACGTGGTTGGGCTCCGTGGGGGGCGCAGTGCTTGGTACCACATACATGGGGGGAGTGATGGGTTTTGTGGCTGTGCTTGGGGCTGTGGTGGAGGACTTGGTGAGGGGAGCTGCTGAAGAAGGAAACACACCTGAGGTTGGGATCTGGGCCTAGAGGAAAACAATATGGGGGGGTGAGAAGAGAGAAAGAAATGAAACAGAATAACACCCAAGCAGAAAAACACTTCATATTACTTCCCATAGCAGCATTCACAAGAGGCTGCTTCACCCTCTGGATTTCAACGAGAGCTACATCTGTTTTATCTCCCCACTCGCAGCCTCCTTGCCCGCTTGCTCTTGTCCCTCACTTTGAAAACCTGATCATGCCAGGAGCAGGGTGACCGGCCTCCTCTGATGGCACTTGCCCAGAAACATAGCAAGGTCTTGTAACGTCAGGGATGCAGAGCCCAGTGTCAGTCCAAGGGGATGCTTTGCTCCCACAGCTCACCTCTGTGCTTGATGTGTCTGAGAGCTGCTGTTTTACCTGAGCAGAGATCTGACTCAATGTAACTTGCTGAGGCTGTTAGAGAACACAGGACGAGGACTGAGTAGGAGACGCACCCTTTCGTTGTAGATAATGGTTCCTTCCTCACAGGCTGCTTTGTGAGTGCAGAGGTGCTGCTGGATGCACCAGTTACATCCCCAGAGACTGCTCACACACTTCTGGCACCTGGAGCAATGACAGAAAAGCAGCTGCTAAGAAGACTCGGGAAGGGCCAGCTGCCCTCCCTAAAACTACAGAGAAGATAAAGCAGGTGCTCACGGTGCCGATTTCCACAGCAGGGCCACTGCAGCACAGTCATAGAAAGAGAAGTCCACGGAAGCAATGAAGATGTCATGGAAACGCACTACGAGCTTTATGGTGACATGATCTGAAAATGAAAATAAAAAGTTCTTAGCAATGCAGCCACTCTAAAGTCTGCCATTCTGTTAGAGCCACAGCATGCTTTAGGAAGCACGTCGAACATGAAGACAGATTGCCATGCATGCTTGCAGCATCTCAATCACTGGATTACCCTACAGACACTAAAAACTGGTTGGACAAGTCTGTCAGAAGTAGTCTATGACAGCTCTTGCCAACCCATGGGAAGGAAGTCTAGTCTGAATATCCCTCCATCTTTATCTGCTATAATTCCACTGTCATCTCTGTATTAGAGGAAGAAATAACACTCCAGGCTCAAAGCTAGTTGTCTTCCCTCGTCATCCAGAGGAAAATCAAGCCCTTAGCGTTGACATGCCCTTCCCATCCTGCCTGCACCCCAAGAGCTTTGTTCCATGTCCAGACTAAGAAGTTAGTCAGTGAAGAGGTCTGCAAGACTTGTAATCTCACTTGCAATGACAGAAGGCTTACCTGCTTCAAATCCAGGTCTCAAGTCAACTACAAGCCTCAGGATAGCCCAATTCTCTTTGGGAAGAGACTACCACTGTTTTCTGATAGACCAAATAACTGCAGAGATGGTCAAAACTTACTGCAGTTGATGGCTTGAGCCTGAAGGAGAGATTTTGCATATCACAGTACTAAACCAGCTGATTAATTTTGTTCCAGACAAAAGTCCCTGACCCTAGAGTTGGGCATTAGTTCTCCAAATAATAGAAAAACATTGCATGCTCTGCTCCACGCCAGCAGCTACCATTTCTCCAAGATAATTTGCCATAAAAATAAGTAACAAGAAGCTTGTCCATCGTTCTTCTCAGCATCCAGACCTCCTCTTGCAAGCAAGCTCTGTTCCCAACAATTCACACGTCTGGTGGAGGATCAGTCAGGCCTAAGCTGGTATTCTGACAGCATGACAAGTGAAGCAGCATGCTGGTAAAACAGCTGAAGATGAGGTGTGCATGGAAACCCAAAATCAGGAGAAAATAAGGGTATCACATGGAGCTGGAGGCAGGAGCCATGACAGTACTGTCAACTCCCATCACCGTCAGAGGTGACCGCATTTGGCAGTGGTGGAAGGGCTAACACCTCCCAGGATTTCAGGGCTATGACACCACATTTATAAATATTCCTTTCTCCAAAAAGGTCATTATTTCCCATGACTGCCAACAATGCTGTTCAACAGTACAGAATACGAGGCTGAGCGCTTGCAAACCAAGAGCAAGAGTTTCTGCTATCAGCTTGGAGCTCAGCAGCTTAAAGTGACACATGAGCTGGACAAAGGCAAAGATTTCAGTGAGCTAGGACAAGTATCACAAGTAGAAACAGGAACGTGCAGGTACCTAATGCCCTGATGAAACCTCATTTAGAAAATAGTGTATGATTCTGGTTACCGGCTTCAAATTCTCTCTTAGCAGAGTACCAGAGCTGTGCAAAGACGGGCCAGCAATACAGTGAAGGAGAGAGAAAGTCTGAGCAGCAAAAGAATGCCAAGAAAAAGTTGGCACAGTTAATGTGGCAAAACTGGGCTAAGAAGGCCAGGTCATGGTTCACTGCGTGGGAGAAGAGCTGTGGAGGCAAAAGGACAACACAAATACATCAAATGGACACAAACCATCCACAAGCAAGATAAGGCTGGAGAACAGAAGCCACTTGTTATGCCTCAGAGATGTAATATGAAAATAATATAGGTAAAGCATCTCTGGAGTCTTGAGATAAATGCAAGACTGAGTTATAAATAATAATATCTGAAGCCTGGAACAACGAGAACTAGGCTGTGGCTTTATCTACACTGATTTTTCACAACTGTTCTTAAATTCAGGCTCACATTTGCAGAACTAAACAGGGAAGCCGATTCTGCCCACTCTGTCTGTAGTGGTTGTGCATGAAGCCCTTTCTCCCTGTGCTTGACCACCCTGAATGGAGACTTGGTTGGTTTGTTCCAGACTAAAGCAGCATGGAAGCTAACAGCTATAACAACATTGTAAATCATACTGAAAACGAAGGATTTTTAGATTGAATGAGTGTGTTAGCTGACGTGTTATGTCCACAGAGACTGCATCAGATCTATTAGCCAGCTGCATACTTGCATGGAAAATCTGTTTAGCCATTTAGGTGAATGGTGTGGAATGCTTCACCTGCCTTTTGCTGCAGATGGACAAGCTCTTTGAGGAGATCGGCTCATCAGAGCTCACACCGACAGGCTGGGTAAAATCCAACACAAAGACTACAAACCGACAACTTCCCAGGTTCTGTGGAGCGGCCATTAGCAAATACTCAGCCAGTTACTGTGCATGGTAACGGAAGGCTGACTCTGTATTTTTCTGAGGTTATGCCGCGTTCCAGATTAATTTGTAAGGACTGTGGGTCTCTTCTTGCCTTTCCTTATGTGTACTTCCTTCTCCCACTACTATGTGAATTTTGCAAAGGTTTGCATTTTGTTTGATTTAAATAATAAGGCAGTATTTAAGAGAGTTCTCTCTCCAGATTTATGACAAAGCTGCCAAACCAGCCACCACACTAGATTGCATTTCAGATCATATTCAGATTTGCATACAACCCTTCAGGCAGGATCTCCTTTCCAGCTACCAGAATTTGGCATTGGAATTTGGCAACAGCCCAAAATAGCACAGGATGTGTGTGACACACAAGCAGAAAGCAAACAGATACTATGACAGAATGAAATGAACACCTGCTGACAAGACCACGTACATTCATGGCTGTTAATCCTGGCAATCTGATGGACCTACAACGTACTTTCTCCCAACAATGTTATCAGAGCTACCGTGCTCCATTTAAAGCGTTTCACTGACCTGCTCCTGTTGGCAAAGCTGGTGCTTGGCTGGGATCTGGAGAGGGACACATGATTCCTGACTCTGTCAGAACCGCTGGGCTCTCATAATCTTCGAAGTAACACGAGTAAAATTCTTCCTCACGCAGAGAAGGTAAGTCAGAGACAGCCAGGAATATCTGCCAATTCAATAACAGCCAGTGAGGAATTTGCCCTCTAACACATTCTTTATTTCATCTAATTTTCTGGTTCTATTTTTTTTAAAGTGAGAACCCCATAAAGTAGTTCTCTACATAGACACCCATTTTCCTACAATGCCTCCTAGGACTGACTGTTCCATTCATCATCTCTCACCATTCTTGGCATCCACCAAGCAATTGGCAACTTCCCCCTTTGCTCTGTAGCAAAAGACAGGTTGTTGTCCCCTCCCAACACAACAGGCTTCAAAACACTGCAGCACCTTCTTAGCTTTTCTGCCAGCTCTCGGGTGCCAGACTGAAGCTGTAATTTTGGGTAGCTCCTTTCAGATCTTCTTGACAGTAAGTGTCAGAAACACTGTGAAACCACAGACGTGGGCACGTTATAGATCCTAATCCAAGGAGGGACCTCACCCAAGCAGCCATCAAACACTCTGGAATATCCAGTAACTCTTAGCAGGCAAGGACATTTAGTTTTATGGGGGGGAAAAAACCCAACCAATGAATTATTTCCTGGTACAGCCAAGCTGTTAAGCAGACAACATGTGCTCGAAGGCTCAGTGATTCAGTCACAAACTGAAAGCAAAAGGAAGACTTGTGACTCCTCAGAGTTTGCAGGGGACTTTCTACACACTTGAGCATCATCAGAGCATCATCACCACTCACATTTCTCTTTTCCTCTCTGCTGATATTGGCTGGAGTTAGCGACTGGACAGACAGACATTGCTGTGTAGAGTTAAAGCTCCAGAGCCACTGCTCACTCAACCTGGACCGCAGACACTCAGAGCGACGGCTGCACCTGCAGGGAAACAGCAAGAAGCCCTGTGAGAGATCTGTGCAGTCCTAGCAGGACATATTTGGCTCCCAAGCTGACACTGGCTGTCTGAAGCCTTGCTGGAGGCTTGAGAAAGCTGCTACAAGCCACGGAAGCCCCAGCCTCCCCCCACCTTCGATAACAGGATGAACAACAGTGCCAATATATAGATGGGTAGGCACCTTTTTGGGCTTCCAGGGTCATAAACTATCCTATGACATTCTATGGGGAGACAGAGCCAACAAGCAAACAGACATGCTGGAATAAATCATGTCTCATGAAGCAACATCAGCAGGGGAGCAAGAAGTAAGTGCTATAAAAGAAGGTGACACCAGAAGAGGTAAGATAGTTACTCTACATTTGAAATGAGGCAGTTTGAGCTGCAATCAGACTAAAAGCAGGCTGAAATCCACTGGAGAGGAGCATCATGAGTGGTATCCAAAGACCCAAAAAGTCAACAGAAAGATACCACCAGCAGCCACAGTTGCACACCGAGGTGTCTTAGAGAGGCAGACAAGAGGAATGGTAAATTAGAGAGAATATCCCATGAAGGAACTAAATGCAGACACACAGAGGTAAGGAAGAGAGTAACTGATGTGGTACATGATGCAATCCCTAAGTACTACCCCTCCAAAATCCTTGCAGGTGAACAGGGATCTATCTTACCGGCCCTGAAGGACACACCAGCCACAGTAGGGATCTTTCAGCGCCAGACAGGATTCGCAGTCTGAGTACAGGGAACATTCCAGTATGGGAACCTTCACCACCTGCCAGGGAAAGAAATGGGTGAAAACACAGCACACAATGCAGGCTCCAGGTCTATGGCTGCTCCTGCCTTGCTAGCGACTCCCACCATCTGCTTGCTCGCTGAAACGTCTTCTTAATCCTCAATATTGCATAAAACTTAAAAAAAGAAACAAGTTTCCAATAGCCATCTGCATGGCTGTTTCATACAATGGTGAAGGACCTTTAAACACGAAGCTGTACAGAGGCACTGAACCAAGCAAAGCGCATTGCTATTAACAAGTTATCTGAGACACTTTTTGCAAGTAGGAGACTTTATTTAGTGATAAAACTGTATTTTAACAAAATGGATCAAAGAATACCAGGCTGAATACCAATCACTCTTTTGCTTTTCTGGACTCTGTCATAGGAGATCATCTCTCTTGACTGAAGCTGGAGACAGCAGCTCCAATCGAGGCCTCTGAATGCTTCTGCACTATTGCCCAGATCTATGTGGCAGAACTATTGTTTTGACTGAAAGTAGACCAAGAAGCTTTGATCAATGTGGAACAAAACCCTTCTGCCATCTGGGGTTAAGTTTTACTTGCAAAACACTTCTGCTTTAACTTACTATCCATGCTGTTTTCAGCCTCTTGCCCTCTCTTTAATCCGCTACTACGCTTCAGCTACTACACTGTCAGTTACTTTAAAACACCAACTTCTAATCCTCGATCTATTCCTTTTGCTAAGTACATGATGTAATTTGCATTTTTTTATTGACAGAACAATTACTGTTAAGGATATATTTCAGATTTCCCTAATCTTCTTCCACTCACAGATTTCAACTCCTCCTTTGAAGTGTTACAAAACTTCTCAGTATCTCAAAGTGCACCGGGGAGGGGGGGTGAAGGGAACCAGCAGTTTTCCAGCATGCTCTCATTTTTTGTTTGTTCTTTCCTTCAGAGTAACTCAAGGGCTAATTTTCCTTTGCTAGGAGGATCTTTTTCTTTCCAGCTCAAGGAGCTGACCTGAGTGGTGTTGTACAAATCCTCTCAAATGAAGCATCCGTAGCTGGATTTCCTACTCAGCAGGCACCAACATCCCAGCTGCCCGAGGCATCGCAATGCCTCTTCTCTGACTGCCACTGGGCACAGACAGAATTACAGAAAGCAAAGAGGGAAAGTTGCCTCGCACAGTTCCTCGTACAGCTTGACTTAATCTGCAAGACTGTTATTACAGACCCAGTCAGAGCGCACCTCTGTTATCTGAAGAGATTTCCCACATACTTCTGCTTTCTGTAGGTTACGTGCTTACAGAAGGACAGCTTAATCTTTGAACTGATTAAAAACAGGAGAAGTGCACAGTTGTAATGACACAACAACTCCCTTTTTAAACTTTTGCAAAACCAAGGAAGGTCACATTACTTGTGAACCCAGAAGGTTCACATTCTTCTGCTCAGATGAAGATGCAAACTGTTGTCCACCTCAACTCTTGTGTAGAAGGGACTTAATTTCTCTTACCATTGATTGGGTCATGACAAAGAGGTGCTCCTGCAGCTGGTCAAACAGCAGGTCTCCACTCACCATGCTGTTTAACTGGATGGGTAAAGAAGTGTATATATGTGCATCTCCCATTGCTCCTAAGTACACCTGCAAGAAAATCACAGTGGTATCAAACACAGCATTGTGGTAGGAGTTGGGTGCACACGTCCTACATCAAGAACAAGCTGGAACCACTCCTGTGTGCAAAGATTTCAACCTCCCACCAAAATCTCCATGCAGTGACTTCAGCTGCTTGAAGCATGTGCCCAGCAATACCTGCAGAAGCCACATAGGACGCACCAGCCTCGGTACTGGCTCAGTGCAGATGTTACCAGTGGCAATCTGGCCCCCGTTTGGAGTATTCGCAATCTCAGCAGTCAGTTCAGTGTGAGAAGAGACCATCTGATTGTGATGATCTTTAGTAGGAACCTGATTTCCCAAGGGACAAGAGAAACTGCCTTTTCCCCCCTTCCATCTGAGAATCTCTGATCAGGTTTTTTTCTCTTTGCTTCCTGTCGCACCCAGACCATACCTTGTGCAGTCTCCCTCTGCTGTCTCCCAGAAAAGCAATGGTGTGGCCATCCTCCACGTTCACTGCCACAGCTGTCAGACGAGCCTCTGTTTTCTCCAGGAGCGGGGCTGCTTCCAAGGGTACCCGGCTGGCCATGGGGCTGGGAGTGTGGTCAGAGCCGCAGGGGTATGCATACAGGGTGTCCTGTTTTGGGGAGTGGGAACAATAGGGAAATCAGTACCAAAAAATAGGGACACTGGCACCTTTAACACTTCCCACCATGCCCTTCCACAAAGATGATGGAGGGAGTGGAGCATCCCCCTTATGAGGAGCGGCTGAGGGAGCTGGGGCTCTTTAGCTTGGAGCAGAGGAGACTGAGGGGAGACCTCATTCATGTTTATAAATTTGTAAAGGGCGAGTGTCAGGAGGAAGGAGCCAGGCTCTGCTCTGTGATGTCCAATGCCAGGACAAGGGGCAATGGTCCCAAGCTGGAGCATAGGAGGTTCAACCTGAACATGAGGAAAAGCACTTTTACTGTGAGGGTGCCAGAGCATGGCCCAGGCTGCCCAGAGAGGTTGTGGAGTCTCCTTCTCTGGAGACATCCAAAACCCACCTGGATGTGTTCCTGTGTGACCTGGTCTGGTGATCCTGCAACCCCTCTGGCAGGGGTTGGACTGGATGAGCTCTCTTGAGATCTTTGAGATCTCTTCCAATTCCTAATGTTCTGTGACTCTCTAATTCCTTGAACAGGTGCCCCAGCAGTGAATTCAACTTTGAAGCCCTCTAAGCTTTTTGACTGAGAATAAAAATCAGCTTTTAATAATTATTTTAGCTATGTTAGCTCGTTGCACCATCACAGAATCCTGCAGACATTTCAACAAGTCCATTCAGCGTCAGTAACAAAATGCGTGGAAACTCTGCTAAAGTTCTCCAAAAAACCACTGCAGGCTATGCACTGCTGTGATGCAGCTTTGGGAAAGATTCACTGTATTTTTCAGAACAAAGCGAAAAGAGAAGAATTCCTCCTTCCAGTGCAAAACCACCTGGACACAAGCATTGCCTCCAAGAATCAGCGTGGTTTTATGGTATCACCTACTCCAAGCCTGAAGTGGAATCCCAAAGCACCAGGCCATACGTAAGTACAGGGTGGAGCACAACCTGCTCCAAAAAGCTTACTTACACATTAAAAAAATAATTCATAGAGTGCAAACAACCAGAGACACACGGGAAAAGTCAAAAAACCAGAGAAGTCTCTGCACGCTGCTGCAATTCTTCTGAGCTTTGTGAGTTCCTGAAAGTGAACCGCACAAAACCAGACACCCCTCTGGTCCAGGTAGATCCCTCCCAGTCCCACCAAACCTTCACGTACTGAACTCTAAAGGAAAGAAGAGGAAACTGCCAACTTATTTACTATGTGTATGTGTAGAGAGAAGATATTCCATTATGATTCATCTTGTTCCTAAGTAACAAGCCCAGTCATGTCTAGCATAGCTTCTCTGTTGCTTTCTGTCTTTCTTGACACCTTGCTTTGTGTCCACTTTAATGTTACAGCATTGGAGACTGAATGCAGGATTGTTCACCCGAGTATGAAAACCACCATTTTTAAATCAATAAGTGACTTGTCTTCAATGTGGCTTGTGTAAACTCATGATTTTCCTCATGAAATCCCTTATGGATAACATTTTCATCCTCCCCTCCAGCTCCTTACTAATGCTTTTAGGAAGCTGTGTACAGAGCAGAGGCAGGAACTGTGCAGTCAATGCCGACTCCAGCTCCCCCTCTCGCCTCGGGCATCGTGGTTGAATTTGGACTCCTTATGAGCAGAGTCACGTATTCCTTCTGTCTCATGTCCTGTTCCTTCTGCCTGACGGGCGCAGCTTTGCATTTGGCAGCACTGAGCTGCTCGGTGCCATCCAGCACCAGGCAATGGAGCCCCCCCCACCAGAGGTCAGTGATAACGGCACAACGTGGCGTTCTCGAGGCCTCTGCTCAGCATCCCTCACAAACCCCACGGAAAACCGAGGCTCTAACTTAAAGCCTCAGATGAGGTTACAACTTTCAGTGATTGTTAGTTTTCCCATCCTTTAAGCTATCATTCATTTTTAGTGACAGATACATTTTTCTTATCAGCTCCGTCACTTGATTCTTAAGCTCCTTCCATCCACAGTCTTGTAACTTAAAGATTTCTATTTCGCCAGTTGTTCAGTTCCCGTAAGATTTATTAGGAAGTGGATGTCAGTGAAACTGCCATGCTCAAAAGCACCAACTGTTTATTTTGAGTGGGATTCAAGCCATCTTTTGCAACCTTTGTAGCAATTTAGAAAAACCCTGGAGCCTAAGGACCTCACTATCAAGACTCATTTTTGACATTCTGCTTAAAAAAAATGCATACAAGTCAGAAATAAAAGTACCCCAGTTACGACCAGCACTGCTGCTGCCTATACGTGATGCCAAAGACAACTCCTTTTACGTGCACTTATCTACCATAAAGCAACGTGAGCTGTGCGAGCTCTCCCAGCACCGGTACAGCCTGCCCACAGGGACTGTCTGCAGCGCAGTTCATCACAGAAAGGAGATGAAATTTATTCCATTCCGCAGGATTAAGACCATGATAATTGCATAAAGCGCTTACATAAATTTACACAGAACCTGTTTGAATTGTCTTCAGTGAATAACATCTTGGCAACGCAGCAGAAACTACACTTCAGGGATCATCCGGTGCGATGCAGCAAGTTCAGATGAAGCTGCCGCCGCAAATTCTGGTGCGTGCTTCCTAAATTGCACAGGTGAGAAGCAACAAGAGCACAATTCTCTATCTGTGCCCGAAGAGAACAAAGCTCGGTGCAAAAGGACAAGTTACACACCTCGAAAACTACCCCCGCAGAAAACACGCAGCCCTCCCAAAAGCCTTGCAGAAACATGTTTCACACTTCCAATTGTCAAGCGCTAATAGCATTGACACAGTCTCCTGCATCTCAAGACTAATGGATCTCCAGCAAACCAGAACGAATTAACTGGCTCTGAAATCCTTAGACAAACAAGCATTTTTTTTTCCAGTTGAAGAGTTCGTATTGAACCGTAAAACTCAACCTTCGCCTCTCCTGATGGGCTAAAAATAGGAGGCAGTGCTACCTGAGGAAAAGGGGATACCTTGCACACGGGCTGGTCCGGAGGCAGAAAAATGTGACATTAATTCGCATTATCCTTACATACAGCACAAGCTGCCACCATTGAAGCTGAGTGAAAACAGTTCCTGCATGAAACGGTCATTGAGAGCCGCATCCACCCAGCGCTGAATGGAGCTGGCACAGAGCTTTACGTGTTGTTAGACACAATCTTAACGACAACCGCTACCATGTACTGAATGCTGAAGGATGAAGTTTGTTAGGACATTTACATATCATTGGACACGCTTGTTAATAAGATGCCGTACTTTAATCAGCTCAATAGTGCCAAACCCTGCAGCTGGGACCCAGGAATCCACACAGCAAAGCCCGGCCTTTCTTTCTCCCACCCTGCGCACCAACTTCCCCACTGGATCAAACGGTACAGGGGGGGCCCTACGTCATTTTGAATGATGGGTTTTTCTAAATTACTCACACCAGTTTGACATTTAACTCCCCCTCACACTGCCCTAAAAATCACCTGTGACAATTCCTTCCGTGCAGGCATTGCTAAGAGAAAGAGTGAAAGCAGGACATCAAATGGGGCAGCCTCTTGCTTCCCGACTCTTCTGTACCCCTCCTGACCTTATGTTCATCCTGCTCCAAGTCTGCTCTTCACAGAATCACAGAACGTTAGGGATTGGAAGGGACCTCCAAAGCTCATCCAGTCCAACCCCTGCCGGAGCAGGAACACCCAGATGAGGTTACACAGGAAGGCGTCCAGGCGGGTTTTGAATGTCTCAGAGAAAAAGACTCTTCACCCTTCCCTTGTCCCACAAGTACTCTACAGTCAGCTTTAGCTACTGAAAGGAAACCCATAATTTTAAGACCAGTTTTGGACCATACAGCCAACGCCAGAGGCTTCCAAAGCTCTGTGGTCCCACTTTGCTCTTCATAGCAGAAGGCTGGGAAGAGGCAATTATCACGATTGCCTGTTTTGTAGAAGGAAGACCCAAGATAAGATGCTCTCCTGCTACGGACTAGCAACGCCCTGGGTGAAAACAGGTTACTCCCAACCACAGAGCCTCATGCCAGGACACTGCATCCAGCACCAAACCAGGAGAACGCTGCTGCTCTGCGCTGGTGTCACTGTCCCCAGTATTGCAACATCAGCCAGCGCGGCTGACAGACTGCAAGAATTCAGGGTCACAGCCACTTTAGTTCATGTTTTTATCCTGCAACATCCCGTCACATCTTTGTTGTAGAATTTAAAGGAGGATTATCACCTCTCATAGCTTTGCAGACAAAGGAGAGCCAGGTCAGGAAAAGGTCCTCCTTGGGCACAAGATCCTCCAGGACTAATGCAGTCTATAGGAAATTAAGATTTTGTTGACACTTATTTGTGCTTATATTCTTTTTTGTTCCTGGGTGCCCTTGCAGGAAGCTGTTGTGAGGTGCTCTTGCCTGGTATTGCTCCAAGAGAGCCCTTGGGGCCAGGTCACACCAGACGCCCTCCCCATTGCCACGCACTGTCCATCCCCCTCTGCAAGGAAATCTGCCCACGCAGGGCAAAAAACTGCAGCAGCAATGAGACAAAGCACAAATCCAGGCTGGGCAGAGAATGGCTTGAGAGCAGTCCTGTAGAGAAGGACTTGGGGGTGTCAGTCGATGAAAAACTCAACATGAGCCAGCAGTATGAGCTTGCAGTCCAGAAGGCCAACTGCATCCTGGGCTGCATCACAAGAAGCGTGGCCAGCAGGGCCAGGGAGGTGATTCTGTCCCTCTGCTCTGCTCTGGTGAGACCCCACCTGCAGTACCACATCCAGTTCTGGGGCTCCCAATATAAGAAGGCCATGGAGCTGATGGAGCGGGTCCAGAGTGACTCTTTGTATTTGTTTGCTGTTCAGCAACACGCTGCAGCTGTCTGTCTGTCTCCTGTAGTTTATGAAGCAATGCTGAAACTGAGTTTACTTTCGCTTCCAAATCGTTTTGAACCTGCAAGAGGGGGAAAAAATGGCATTACTACATCCCTCTCATCATAATGGAATGATCTGCTTCCCAAAAGACAAATAAAATCTTAATGTTTGGTTGTTTAGCAATATGTATTAGGAGGAAATTCTTTACTGTGAGGGTGGTGAGACACTGGCACAGGTTGCCCAGAGAAGTTGTGGATGTCCCCTCCCTGGAAGTGTTCAAGGCCAGATCGGACTGGGCTTTGGTCTGGTGGGAGGTGTCCCTGCCCATGGCAGAGGGGTTGGACTGGGTGAGCTTTAAGGTCCCTTCCAACCTAAACCATTCTATGATTCTATGATTACACCATACCCAGCATACCCCATAAATACCCTTCCCAACACACAGGTGCACACACACATACTCCTTCCCTGCAGTGCAGACCAGGAGATGAAGATGCCAATAAAGAACAACCTGAACTGCAGCTGCAGTGCTCTTGCCTGGTATTGCCCCAGGAGATGAAGGTGCCAATAAAGAACAACCTGAACTGCAGCTGCAGTGCTCTTGCCTGGTATTGCCCCAGGAGATGAAGGTGCCAATAAAGAACAACCTGAACTGCAGCTGCAGTGCTCTTGCCTGGTATTGCCCCAGGAGATGAAGGTGCCAATAAAGAACAACCTGAACTGCAGCTGCAGTGCTCTTGCCTGGTATTGCCCCAGGAGATGAAGGTGCCAATAAAGAACAACCTGAACTGCAGCTGCAGTGCTCTTGCCTGGTATTGCCCCAGGAGATGAAGGTGCCAATAAAGAACAACCTGAACTGCAGCTGCAGTGCTCTTGCCTGGTATTGCCCCAGGAGATGAAGGTGCCAATAAAGAACAACCTGAACTGCAGCTGCAGTGCTCTTGCCTGGTATTGCCCCAGGAGATGAAGGTGCCAATAAAGAACAACCTGAACTGCAGCTGCAGTGCTCTTGCCTGGTATTGCCCCAGGAGATGAAGGTGCCAATAAAGAACAACCTGAACTGCAGCTGCAGTGCTCTTGCCTGGTATTGCCCCAGGAGAGGCACACAGATGCCCTCCCCATTGCCACGCACTGTCCATTCCCATCCTCAAGGAAATCTGCCCACACAGGGCAATAAGCTGCAGAAGCAGTGAGACAAACTGTACTAATATGGGATGCAACGGTTCTTGCAGGCTGACTTGAGGAGCACAAAGCAGCACAAGAACACGCTGCAGACTCCTCTTCACCCTGGCAAAGGTGCAAAGCCACTTACCGCTGGCAGCTGGACACAGTTGGAACTGACGTCGTATTCAATATATGCCACTTCTGTCCCTTCTTCAGACTTGCCGTCTCTCATGTAGCAAACATCCCTGGTCCAGTTGGTCAGGCGATCCACCTCCTCCATGGCGTAGACGCAGAGCGCAGACTCCTCGCTCAGTTTGCCAGAAGAAGCCTGCCAGGCAGAGAAGGCTGCAAAAAGCACTTCTCCTTCAGTGTCCAGCTGCCCTCGCGCCAGGTCTTTCCCCGGCCGGGTGACATAGGCTGCTTGCAGGAGGCTGTAGGTGTTGGCTTTGCTCTGGCAGAGCAGAGGTAACTCCACATACGAGTAATAATGAGAGTCATCCAGGCAGATTCGCGAGATGTACGTCTTGTACTCACGCGACTGAGACTTCAGGTCCCGACGGTAGAATAGGAAATAGACGCTCGAACGGTACGTGAAGGATTTAATGAAATGGTGGTTGTACTCAGAAAGCCGGCCCACGGCCAGTTTTGCTGTTTCTTCATAGGAGAAAATGGAGTGAGAGTCTGTTGCTTGAGCATCCCCACTGTGGGCCCTGAGATTTCGGGTAGTGATGGGAGGAATCCCCCCTCCAACTCCTCGGCTTGTGTACCCTCGTCCCACAAACAGCAAGGGGACCTCATCCTTTGAGTAGGCTATGAGTCCCACAGTGGTGATATTGGGATCGTTGGCAGCAACGTACTGAGTGTCACCAGGGCTCTCTGGTCGGAAGAGGACGTGGTTGATGGACGTCAGGCTCCTCTTCTCGCAGATTCCCTGGTGCACGCTGCCGCACACGATGAGCTCCTTCTGCACGGCGTTCACCAGCAGCAGCTTGTTGTGATTGTCAGTGTGGTGTGCCTGAGGGCACTCCAGCTTGGAGACCGGCGGGAGGCAATCTTTACTGTCCAGAACCGGCCCAGTCTGGACCACGTTCTTCAGCAGCAGCTCAGACGTCAGCTGGAAAAGGAAGTTGGTGGCTCCCAAGTAAATGGTCCCAGATTCCAAGTCCATAGACAGGTGGAGGAATTTCGTGGCATTGCGTGAGAATGTGACGTACTGCAGACCCCGAGGAATCGCTGCTCCCAGGAAACAGAGGACAGGAAGGAGGAACGTTCCCAGAGGCATGGTAAACACTCTGCAAGAGAGGAAAATCTGTTATAACTCCTCATAAACCGCGAGTGAAGCTTAACACTCATCAAAGCCCTTCAATAGCACTCTAATAATAATAATAGTATGAGGTAGGCAAAGAGGACATGGACAACTACAGAAAGCAGAGAGCTTGGCACGAAGAGCCAACGCAGGACATTTGCAGAAACATCAACAGAAAAAGGCCTGCAGGAGCATCAGAGACTTTACTCAACCACCTCCACACCATCTTCAGGAGAAGTTGCAATGCTGCAAGTGATGTTCTTGGGGGCTCTCGCAGAGACTCCTGGGTGGTCCTGGGGAAAGCTTCTCTTCACAAGCCCAGGACTTGTACTAAATTTGCTGAATAAACAGTGCAAAGCACAGATTCATCAATCCAGGGACATAACCTGAGGAGAAAGGTCCTGTGCCGTTGACAGAAGGCGTTTTAAGCATTGATGTTGATCGCTATTCTTAGACCATCAGAAAAAGCCACATTTACCCAGACCTCTGTACAACTCTTTCCTGTGATGCTGCACTGAAAGTTCTCCAGGACAGGACCACATTCCTGTAGCAGCCAGCACATCCCATGAACGTTGGTAACGAGCACCACCACAGTAAAACAAACCCTGGCCAAGACAAACACAAACTGCAGTACCTTTGTTTAAATAAACTGTAGCTGGGATCCAATTCAGAGCAAACTAATAACCCCTTTGCTCTGTATTTAATCTAGATATCACAATTAATCCTTCTCTTTGTTATCGCTTATGGCTATCAACAGCCTCTTCTGGGTCTAAGGCTCTTCCACAGTGCTTCAAAAGGAAACCCAGACCTGTTCTGCTCCTCTCCAAACGATCTTTAGATCGATCCCTCTTAAAATCCACCCTGACCCACCCACGCCATGCCACAGATAGGAACAACTGTCCTGAACAGCGTGGGGAATCCCACAGCATGGTGGAAATGCAGTAATAAGTACCTGCAACATTTAGATTAATGCTTTCCCCACAGAGAAAGGGCAGCAGCTGCAAGTACTCATAATTTACGATGAGTACCATGTTATTTAAATTGAGGAGGAGGTGATGATGCAGCTGTGAATCTGCTCCCTTCCCTTCCTCCCTCTTGCAGACAAGGTATCAGAGCTACACAGAGCTACATAGAGCTACACAGATGCCAAGCAGGGCCAGAGGCTCAACAGAGCTGATGGGTACAGCATCTCCTCCAGAACTGGCCTGTAATCTGCTGTGATCATTTTGGCAACTCGGCTCCTCAGGGGTGGTGTTAATTTTGTAGTTAAAGCTAAGAAAACCACCATCACTTCCCTCCCACAGCATCATCCCTCTTGGATCTTCTTGGTGAGCACCAAGTGCTGTTAGCCCAGAAGTGCTTAGAGCACAGAGGTGGAAAAACATCGACAGCATCTCAAGAGAAGGCTGCTCCAGCATTTACTGCAGGCCTTACCCAATTTAGGTGACAAACTTCTCACCACACAAACTGTATCTTACACTCGTTCTGTACAACATCTAGCACACAGCGCGCAGAAAAGCAGTAGCAGTGGTGAGAACAAGAACTGTAAGACTCCAGGACCCATCTTTTATTTCACTGCTATTGCAAAAAAACCCAAAGCAAACACCCACAAACCCCACAAAAGTCTGCTTTCCGGCTCCTTTGTCAGTAAAACAGGCATCTTTGCTCTACCAAAAAACCAGCTGAGAGGATTAGTCTACTTGTGAAATCCAGCGGATGGAAGGTATTATAAACACAAGACATTATTAAATATAGGCTTTGTGAAGCTCTGGAAAAGCTTTGCTTCACATGGTTGTTGTAGGTAAGTAGGTACAGGAATGCACAGAGCATACAGCACCAGTTCACCCAGTACCAGCACGGTGTTTAGGATCTGTGCACACTAGGGCTTTTGTTTGCCCCGATAATGGACACTGCGTGTTTTCTGCTCTCAGTGGTATGAACACACTCTGCTTCACCCAGATTTGCAGACAGCCCTGAACCAGCCCTGGAGACTCTTTCAGGGTGGTGAGAGAGGAGAATGCACAGAGCATACAGCACCAGTTCACCCAGTACCAGCACGGTGTTTAGGATCTGTGCACACTAGGGCTTTTGTTTGCCCCGATAATGGACACTGCGTGTTTTCTGCTCTCAGTGGTATGAACACACTCTGCTTCACCCAGATTTGCAGACAGCCCTGAACCAGCCCTGGAGACTCTTTCAGGGTGGTGAGAGAGGAGTTGTAGCCCTTGGAGGTCCTCATCATGCAGAGATGTTTTCTGTGGAGTGTGATGAGGTATTCTGGGCCCCTCAGTTCAAGAAGGACAGGGAACTGCTGGAGAGAGTCCAGCAGGGCTACAAAGATGATGGAGGGAGTGGAGCATCTCCCTTATGGGAGCGGCTGAGGGAGCTGGGGCTCTTTAGTTTGCAGAAGAGGAGACTGAGGGGAGACCTCATTCATGTTTATAAATATTTAAAGGGTGAGTGTCACGAGGATGGAGCCAGGCTCTTCTCGGTGACAAACAATGATAGGACAAGGGGTAATGGGCACAAGCTGGAACACAGGAGGTTCCACTGAAATTGGAGAAGAAACTTCTTCTCAGTGAGGGTGACAGAGCACTGGCCCAGGCTGCCCAGAGAGGTTGTGGAGTCTCCGTCTCTGCAGACATTCAAAACCCGCCTGGACGCCTTCCTGTGTAACCTCATCTGGGGGTTCCTGCTCCGGCAGGGGGATTGGACTGGATGAGCTTTGGAGGTCCCTTCCAGTCCTAACGGTCTGGGATTCTGTGATTTATAAAGCCAGCAATTAGGTACACGACTGACGGATGGAGCTCTAACTTCACTGTATCACCTCAGGTTTATATCAGTAGAGGGTATCTTGCTCTGACTCCAACATGTGAGTTATTTTTTGATGCAATCTCACCATTTTTACCAGAGGAAACTTTATTCAAGGAGCTCCTTGAATCCATCACGCAGACATCACGATGGCTTGTGGTGCAACTCCGACTGGAGTCTCCTCGGTTTCAAAGCTTAAAATGCTCACAAACAACACAACAAGCTGATGCCCATCCACCAGCAGAAGCTTGACTACACTGTGGCAGAGCCACACTGACATGGAAAGAGAGCCTTTGATCTGGAAGCAGCTGAGGATCACAAGACATCATTACACTACACCACTTACAGCAATCTCTAATCTTCTTTCTAGCTAATGCGACCTTCCTATGCCAGCACTTACACAGTAAAATGGGTAATTCCAATGTGTTTTTGGAGTTTATGAATTCTGAAATACTGGCTTTATGAATTCTGACATACCGACTTTTTGGCTAGCGGTCAAGCCTTCAAGCTGCAAGATTCTACTCTGCCCACTCCACCATCGCTGACAACTGCTGGGGCAGAACCAATGCCCGTACATGCTATCAGTGGTTGAACTCAAAACCCATTCTAGCAACACAGAGCTTTTGTAGTTGAATCTATCTCTAATGCTTCACCAAAAGCATTTTCTATATTGGAGCGACTGTACTGGAAAAGAGGCAGAAAAGCAAGCAGCCTTTCACTCCAGCAGACCTCCATCAAAAGCTGTGATCAGATCTCTGACCTGAAGCTGTTCTTTCACTCACCAACAGCCCCCTAAGAAACCACTTTGTTAACAGAATCACAGAATCGCTCGGTTGGAAAAGCCCTCTGAGATCATCACGTCCAACCATTCCTGTCTACCCCCTAAACCATATCCCTAAGTACCTCATCTACCCGCTCTTTAAACACATCCAGGGATGGTGACTCCACCACCTCCCTGGGCAGCCTGTGCCAGCTTCTGACGACCCTCTCAGTAAAGAACTTCCTCCTTAGCTCTGACCTGAACCTCCCTTGGCACAGCTTGGTGCCGTTTCCCCTTGTTCTATCCCCCATCACCTGGGAGAAGAGACCAGCACTCACCTCTCTCCAAGCTCCCTTGAGGCAGTTGTAGGTGGTGCTGAGGTCTCCCGTCAGCCTTCTCTTCTCCAGGCTAAACAAGCCCAGTTCCCTCAGCCGCTCCTCATCAGGCTTGTTCTCCAGAGCCCTCCCCATCCTTGTGGCTCTTCTCTGAACACACTCCAGAATCTCAACATCCTTCTTCTAGTGAGGGGCCCACAACTGAACACAGCACTCGAGGTGCGGCCTCACCAGTGCCAAGTACAGGGGGATGATCACCTCCCTGGACCTGCTGGTTAAGAGCCAGTCCTCAAAGGCATTCCCAGTTATAGGCTCCTATCTAGTCTAGAAGCAGAGGGCAGCCAAGAAGACAAAAATAAAATAAAATAAAACAAAGGTAGTACAGCATGTTCTGCAAGGTAGTTCTAATCGCTCTGAGCGACGGGTAAACACTGAATATAGTGCTCTTTGTTGCTCTTTGCTGAAGAGCCATTAGCAAATGAACTTGTATTTATTGCTAGGTGAGCAAACATGCATTAGAAATGAGCAGGAGTCCATGCAGCTATCAGCTCGAAGCATTCCCGTTCTACGTGAAAATTAAAACCAGCCAGCAGTACCTTTGGATTCAACTTCCCCAGTTGTTTCACAAGCCTTTTTTATTGCTGCTCTCCAGCTAAGCCCATCACAACCTCTCGGGGAGGACAGGAAGGGGAGGATAACCTACATTTAACTCTGATGGTTTCATGACAGCCTGCACTGCTGAGCTCTTCA